>NC_036255.1:1314373-1327860 GCF_002742605.1 Olea europaea var. sylvestris
TGGTAGCCTGTGGGCTCAGCCCGAGCCACAAGTCGGGCCGCAGGCCACTCGAGCTGTCGAGCTTTTTTGACACCCCTAATCAGTCTAAATATCAGAATCAGTGAAATATTTTCATATGCTACTAACTATAAAATTTAATTATCAGCACGTAACTGATATAGATCTATCTTCATTTTATTTAAAAAAAAAAAAAATCCCACCTTTGATCATTATCACAAGATTAAAACATAACATACAATTTTTAAAGAAAAATAAACATAATTACCCAATAAAACAATTGCTAGCACAATGAATGACCCATTCCTCCTCCACGAGCCACCCATGGCTTCTCCTTCTCTCCCCCTCTCTCTCTCTATGTATATAAACACTCTCTGTAAATGTGAGTGTGCTTATATGCTTACAGTGTATGTATTTGTGCACCGAAGAATCACAATTCATAGGAATGGCTTTTCTTCTTCTTTTTTTTTTTGATCGGTAAATGTGAATTATATTGATCAAAAATGATTTACAATTACACCGGGCATACCCGCACTAACATGTCCCATCAAGTCTACATACAACTACACCGGACATTCCTGAGCGAAACAAATAAAATACAAATAAGGGGTCACAACCAATATAGTTAATGACCCATGGCTAATGACTCATATTGAATCAAAATATTTGGATACAAAGAAAACATGATTTTGTATACGTGTGTTTTGATTCTTTGAACAATACTATCAATACATGGTTTGATATCTTCAAAAATCTTTCTATTCCTTGTCATCCAAATGTGGTACACGGTAGTAGTAAGTGCAATACGCTTTGTTTTGTTATGCCAAGATGTTCTCGGACTTTCCTTTTTGATCCATTTTAGTGCACTAGGCAATGTAGACGTAGACCTTCAAAGACCCACCCAAGCAATGACTTTCTCCCAAACTGTACAGCTAAATGGGCAGCCAAGGAATAAATGACCAGTCGTCTCATCCACATGTTCGCAGAAATAACATTTACGGTCAATCTGTAGGTAATTCAATCCGTCCTTTTTGAGCAATTTAGATTTGGCTGCCAAACGCAGGATAAAAACATGCTTTGGCGTCACGTGCATTCCAAACTGATTTAGCCCAGATCACATTTGTTCCCTTCGGCCTAAAAAACTCGTACGCAGCAAAAATATTGAATCTGTCATCACAAGTCAAGTTGGACAATTTATGAACAGCCGCCTGTTCATTGTGTTCAGCCCTCAAAATGAAATCTCTAATCACCAGCAATTTTTTAATAAGAGGCGAATCATCTTTCTTTGGCAAAACATTCCAAATACTTGCTCCATTAAGATAAAATTGATTGACCTAACGTATCCAAGGAGTGTCCTTTTGATGAATGTTCTAAAGTGTTTTTGCAAGTAGTGCTAAATTCCAGCTTTTCATGTCTCTAAAACCAAGGCCACCTTCATCTTTTGGTAGGCAAACATCCCTCCAAGCTACTAATGGCTTCTTGGATCCCCAAAGAAAATTACGACATAGACTAATTATCCTTGAGATGATTGTTGCCGGGATAGGAAAAATAGAAAACAAAAAACATTCAACACCTTGAAGCACCACCCTAATTTACTCCGTCTTTCCCGCATAAGACAAAGAGGAGCGAGTCCAAGCAACAATATAAGTTGCAATTTTATCTAAAAATGGGGCATGGCAACTAACTTTAAGCTTCACGGATACAAGTGGAATACCCAAATATCGGAATGGCATAGTACCCTTCGGGATATTAGTGAGTGCTTGAATTTCTTCAAGTTCTTACCCATGATTCCAGCTGCAAACAAGCTGGATTTTAAAGTGTTCATCCTCAAACCCAATGCATTTCCAAAGTTGGATAGACAATCCATTAAGATTTGCACCAACATGACATCTCCCTTTGTAAAGAGCATTAAATCATCTGAAAATGCTAGATGCGTAATCTTTAAATGGCCACATTTTGTGTGATAATTGAATTCATTATCATTGGAGACAGCCTTAATCATTCTCGAAAAATATTCAAGACATAAGATAAACAAGAAGGGTGAAAGAAGGTCACCTTGTCGGAGGCCTTTCCTTCCCTTAAAAAAGCCATGTAAGCTCTCATTCAAAGCAACGGAGTATGTTGGTGTAGTAATACATTCCATAACCCATTGGACAAATCTACTCAAAAAACGTAAACCCTCGAGAACTTCTTTAAGGAAATCCCAATTTACCGAATCATAAGCTTTCTTTAGACCAATCTTTAAAAGATATCTCGGAGCAACTCTCTTTCTATTATATTGTCTAATAAGTTCTTAGGCAAGATGGATATTCTCCATCATACTCCTACTTCAACAAAAGCGGCTTGTGCTTGATCAACAATGGTCTCCAAAATAGGCCTCAACCTAGATGCAAGGATCTTAGAGATCACCTTGTAGATTACATTGCAACAAGAGAGAGGTCTATAATCCCCGACATTTGGTGTATGATTAGACTTCGGCACCAAAGCAATGATCGTGTGATTGATTTGTTTGAGGAGAGATCTAGATAAGAAGAATTCTTTGATAGCCTCCACAACATCATCACCAACAATCCTCCAAGCTTTCTTGAAAAAATAAGATGCGTAACCATCCAGCCCTGGAGATTTATCATCTCCAATGCTAAAGAGTGCTTCCTTGATTTCTTGGCTAGAAATGTCCCAAGTAAGTGAGCTACCTTGTTCCAATGAAACCAAAGGCCCATTCCTCAAAATGTCCAGCTCAATGGGATGAACGAGGTAGCTTGTGCCAAGCAGATTGCAGTAAAATAGGATAAATTTCTGAGCAACCTTATTTTAAGAAGTGGTGTATGTCCCATCCTCCTTAAGTATGGTAGCAATAAAATTCCTCATTGTGTTCCTCTTCACCAACGAATGAAAAAATTTAGTACATTTATCACTTTTATTAAGGAAAACACACTTTGCTTGTTGATAGTAAAAGCTCCTTTCCGCTTCACATAACCCCATGGCTTTCTTCCTCAATTGTGCCATCGTGAGTTGATAATGCACATTAGCGGGCTGATCATGTAGCCTAAGTTGGGTAGCCTTTAACTCTCTTTTAGCATCATTTGCTCTAATAGAAATGTGTCCAAAGTGTTTGGCATTAAGCTCTTTCAATGCTCCTTTCAAGTTATGCAACTTCTTGCAAAGTATAAATTGTTTCGTTCCCACAACATCAAAATTCCAACATACTTGTACAAGTCCATGGAAAACCTCATGATTTGTCCACTTGTTAAAAAATTTAAACGGCTTCCTTGTGCTCTCCCCTCTTTCAAAAATAGATACAACACACGGAGAATGGTCGGAAAGGCATTCCGAAGGCAAATATTCCTCTAGGCCATAGATACCTTTTTGTCCCCAAACATCATTCACCATAGCTCTATCAGTTCTACTCCAAACCGAGTTATTAGTCCATGTGTAAAGACAACCAACGGACCTCATAACTGTAAGACCAACATGTTGGCAATAATTAGCAAAGTCCTTAATTTCATAAGGGATAACCTCCGCTCCATTGCTCTTCTCATCAAATTTAAGTACGTTGTTAAAATCTCCAAGAATCATCCAGTACAATGAAACATTAGTGCTAAAATCCATAATGTTACGCCAAAGTGGCCTCTAGCTAACAATTGTATGGAAAGCATAACAAAACTAACATGGAAGGTATAGGAAGTTACCTTACAAGTAGCAATACAATGGATGACTTGTGATGCAGTCTCCAACACTTCCAATTTGACTTTCGAAGGATTCCACAAAATCAATATCCGCCCTGCTTTATGAGTGAGAAAATTGTTCACTTGCATCAATCCGTTGAATTTATTCCGCATAACTCGGTTCAACTTTAGTTCCCCAAGTTTCGTCTCCAAAATACCCATAACATCTACATCATGTTGCTTCATGAAGTGACGAACCCCATTTTGTTTAAGGGGACGGTTCAAGCCCCTAATGTTCCAAGCTCCGATCTTCATGATGATGAAGCAAGGGATATACCCTTTTTCCTGTCTTTTATAGCTATAGTCTTTTTTTGCTCCTCAAGCTTCCCTTTTGGTTTATCATTGCTAGTAGCCTTAGTAATCGTGTCCTGCAAAATTAATGAACAATCGTCCCCATTTTAGCCACTTGATTTCCATCCTTTTCCATCATCGGGGCAAGAGTAATCTTGCCTTGAATGTGTCTATGGTGCATTCCTTTTTTCTTATTGATCACCTCAATAAATGGGATTTCATTATGATCTGCCTGGTGACTATGCTGATCTGTACCCTTGTCAACCCGCTTCTCTTGTGGTCGATTATCATACTGCCGACCAGCAAGATCACCCACATCAGCCTAAAGCATGCTGGTCCCAACAATCTGTCCAATCTAAAGCACATTATCACCTGCAATCTGCCCATTTTTATCAACCTGGTTTTTTTTTTTTTTTTTTTGGAATTGGCCTTAACAACCTAATTCTGTTTTCAAGCTTGGGTATTCAAGTAGCATGAAGCTGTCATGTGCCTAAACATCTTACATATTCTATAAAATTTAGGTTCGTGCACAAAGAGGATTTCTTGCTCCCTTAATTTGCCACTAGGAAGCCTTATCTTAACTACCCTCACAAGATCTATAGATGCATCAACTTCAACAAGAGCTCTAGAATAGGATAGTCTTCCTCTAGTGGTAGTAACCTTATTAGTAGAAATAGGCTTACCCACCTTAGATACAATTTTACCCAAAGCATGTGTGTTCCAGAACTCCAAAGGCAGACCTGGTAGGTTGATCCAAAAGGGCATAGTGCTCACTTCTTTTTCATCAAACTCAAAATACTGCAACATGACTTTAAGTATTAATGGTCTTCCAAAGACAAAATATGGACCTCCATGTAACACCGATAATCTTTCCACATCTGTCTCAAATTTAAAGACCAACCATCCACTAGAATGAACAAAATATTGATACTGGACCTTCTAAGAATCACACAATTGGAGTTAGGCGGCTTTCCCTGGGAATCTACCGGTAAAGTACCCAACGAGCCCAAATCCGCAAGCTGTCTCTACATTTTGAGCATCCATTTCACATAGGACCACTTCTTCCGATTGATTTTCAAAAGCTTGCAACTTAACATCATCAACAAATTTTTGATTATCCTCCAAAAGGTTCACCCAAGGTGTTTTCTCACCTTTTTGTCCATCATTCCCAGTATCATTAACAACTTGTTTTTTCTTCAATTCAACAGTTTGAGGTACGAAGTCAGACTCGTCGGATGTTGTATCCTCTTCCCCAAGTGTTAAAGATACACTTGGAGAGGCCACTTTGTATCATCCTTCGCATGGATCTTGCAAGAATTGATAGGCGTAGCAATACGGTGAAGTGGAGGAACAGCACAGCCTTGGTTAGAAGAAAAATTTTCTCCAGAATCCGGCTCACGATCAACCTGGGCTTGAGCAACATTTTTTTAAAAGACAGTCCACTATGGCTGGCCACATTGGGTTTTTTCTTAGCCATTCCAGCAGATAAAATGAACACAATAGGCCCAAACAAGTGGCAAGCCCACGTGCAGGGGAGAGAAAAAGTCCACGGTAATATTATAAATTATTACCCAAAAGGGAATGGACCCAACAACTACTTTAACCAACTGTCCAAACTGAAAAATGAGCAGAGCAGAGCGGACTGAACACAATTCAAATTCAAGATTTAAATTTGAATAAAATAGTAACTATACATACAATATACATACAGCCTTCAACCCATGGAGATGAATGTTCAACCCCACCGGCCACCGAAAGAACCAAAACCAACCGCTGGAAGAAGAATCAAGTACTAAAAAAAACTGAGTTTATACGTGAACTGAGGCTAACAGTAGCTTCCAAAGTTCTAATCGAAATGAGCTATAAGACCCAATCCAAGCAGTGCTCAAAGCTGAACACTGGAAGAAACCCAATACCAGCTGACCTGAAAACAATCGAACCAGAAATCTGCCTTTGCACTGACCCAAACTAAGCTGGAAGCACAGTTCGAAACAACAACTCAAACTAAAAACTGGAATACCTCAATAAGAAAAGCACACACAATGTTCGATTTTCACAGTATGAAAGCAAAATCAAACCAAAGACAAGAAAAACTCAGATTGTGAGAGCCAAGAGGCATCAAAGTGAGTGTTTCTCTCACTAGGATTGTGAGTTTCTCTCTCTAACCACTTGACTTTCCGAGGTGTTAGGTTTCTAATTCTCCAGGATTGGCTTTTCTTATTGAATGGAATTTGCGCTAGTTTATATACAGTGTGTTCCGGCATTTACAAATTGTGTAAATTGGTTCAATCTTGGGTTTGATTGGAGCTCCAATTAGAGACTATTGGGCCATGTTATTGCAGTTGACGTGGACCAATCATAAATTAGAGCTGGATTTTTCCACTCAATTGCAGCTTGTTGTGGGGATCATTCGGGGAGCGTCGATTAGATAGAAATCTAATAGTGCATTTAATTGCAAGTATGAAATTTGCATGAAAAGAAAATAAGTTGCCTAAAACTTATTTGTATGGAAATTATTAATTAAATGTGTTCGATTGATTTAGTTTTCGACTTAAAAAATATTATACTTATCCATTTTTTATTGACGGGTAGATGAGAGAAAGTGGATAGATAAGAGAGAGTAAGTGAATTACTTGGAAAGTAATAACCACCCTACTCTAAAGAAATTATTTTATTTGTTTTTGAGAAAAATATGGTCACGTGATTAAAAGTTGGAAAATATTTTTTATGGAAAAAATTATCAATCAAGCACTCCAATAGTAGGATTTTGGATAGAAAATGACATTTTCCATTAAAAATAAAATTAATCAGACACACTCTTATATTTTAAGCATGCACTTAAGTGGGCCTGAGGGCGTAGAGTTGGGCTTCCATTTCCAATTCTACTAACCCGGTCCCTTGTGCACACATTTATTTGGGAAAAATTAATAAATAAAGTGTTTGCCAAATACAATTTCATTTTTAGCAAACTTTTTTCAACATTTCAAAAATCAGGTGGTAATTCTGATTTTTAAAATTAAATAAATAATTAAAAATATTTTTTAATTAAATATATTAAAATCACAATTTTGGTCACAATTACATATTTACATGTCACAACTTATTAGTCATATATTTTACCCATCACATATTTCATCAATCACATATTTTATTGGTCACATATTACTTATTAGTCACAAATTAATCAATTTATTGGTCACAACACAATCATCCAAATATTGGTCACAAACCACTTCACCATCGTACACTACCGTACCCTAACCCCACTCCACTACCACCATTGCCGCCGTCAGTACATTACACCTCAAATCACCACCACACCATCACCCCCCGTGCCACCGCCACCACCTGCAGAATCACCACCTCACCGTCACATCAGTAGCACTCCGCAGTAGCTACAGACCTATCTGAAAATGTTACCACCACTATCATTCATCATTAACCACGCACTACCATGAAATAAACACATAACCTGTACCTACCTTCGCGCGGTGCCTCCACCACCACCATGTCACACCTCTCTATACACGTAGATCTGGAATTGATCGCAATCAAAGTTGTAGTAGCTACAGATCAGTGCTGTGTGATGCGTACAGATCTAGGCAACTCCATCTCTATACACATCGCTGCTACACAACATTGCGATGCACACATGCCTGCTACACAAAGCTCACCAAAGTTTCTTGCAGGCGGCACTGTGCCATCGTTGCTATGTGCAGCAGCCTGTGCACATCACTGCGCTATTGCAGCTGTGCAAAATGGCTTGTAGGTGACGTTACGCACGACGGTAGGGCTATGAGCGTCGCAGTGCTCTTTTGCCCGTTGAGCTCTCTTGGTGGCACAGTGGTCCTCCGTTGATGGTGAGATAGAGGAGATAAGTGAGAGGGATAGGGAAAAGAGAGGGATTAGGGTTTGAAATTGCAATTGTTGTGGGTAGATAGTATATGGGTTAGGAATATAATTAATTAATTTTATAATTATTATAAATTTAATTTTTGAAAAAAATAGTTTTATACCTTATGTTTGAATTTCAAAGTTTAATGGTAGGATTTTGTGTAATTTTCCCTTCTTTATGAAATTTGGAAGGCAATGGAGCGAATAGTTTCCGATTTTCATAGAACACATCATAAACGAGACAAGGACATGGTTAAAATCACTTCCTGAGTCGAGGATGGGGCAGGACAGGAACAACGATCTCCATTTCGATCCCAATCGACCCAACAGGACCTTGCATATTTGAGGATGAAAAATGGGATTCTGTCACCATACTTGTTTTGAGGTCATTTCTAGTTTCATATGTACACTAAAAAATCAAACTACTTACAAAAGCAATATGCAGCCTTTTATTCCATATAAAAAGTAATGTGTTATATTTTTTGTAACATGAGTAACATTGTATGTTATGTTTTTTATAATGCGTTACATATTGTTTTATAGTATTACACGTGTAACCCAGTGTGTTATATTTTTTATAATACACATTACATATTGTGTTAGTGTTACATGTGTTACACGATGTGTTATTTCTAGGGCTGGAGAAAACTATCGAACTGAACCCGAATCAAACCAAATCGAGCAGTTCTTCTCAAGTTAAATATTCGAATGGGTATCTGATTCGATAATCGACGGCTACGGTTCGATTCTCGGGTCTAGACCCAGAACCAAATAAGAACCGAATCTCTTTAGTTTTTTTTTAAATTTTTTAATATTGAATTAATAAATTTATTTTTTTAAACAAATTAGCAAATTAACTAAATAGGTAATTAATGCTCCAACTCCCAAGCCCATGCCTAGCTAGCTCGACCCAACCAAACCCAATTTTGAAATTCAATTTTTTGTTTTAATTTTTTGGTCCAATTATTTGTTTCATTTTTAATTTTTTAGCCCAACATCAAACCATTTTTATCCTTCCATGGCTTTATGTCTGTAACCCCAAATCAATTGAGAAATTGAAAACCTACTACACACCCCAAATAGAAGTCGCCGAGTTCGACCTTCCTTATTGAATAGCCCATCGAAGTCACGATCGCCGACCATGACCGCCAATCATTGACCATTTGAATGAGGTAGCATGTAAGCTTCCCTATATGTGATTTACTCCATTTGTATTTGGATTTTAGTTGAGAATGACTTCATGTTTGAGAATATATGTTAAGCAAAAACTGTAATCAATTACAGTCTTGAGAATGACTTCATGTTTGAGAATATATGCTTTGTTTTGTAAAGCAAAATTGTAATATATGTTAATCCTCAACTTCTTCGACAGTGTTTTGGAGAAACTTCATGAGAGACAATCCATAATTTAATTTGTGTTTTGAAGAAATCTGTGGCTATGCTTTGTTTTGTAAATTCAACTGGAGCATTCTTTGAAATATAAAGAAATTATAGTTTGTGGCTGTACCGTGCCTTCCTTTTCTTAACAAATTTGTAGGCTGACTTTATTGTTTGATGATTTTCTTCCACATTGTCTATATAGAATTTAATCAAGTTGCTAGTTGAGGTGATACTAGTTTTGGATGCTCAAATGGGAGACAAAAAATAGCCTAACAAGAGGTCAGAAATATGGAATCATTTTACTAAGATACTTGATGGAGAAAGAGAAAAATGTAATTATGAAAGCATATGAAACTTGGAAGAAACATTGTGAAATGGAACTTCTCTAACATTGTGAAATGGAAGAAAAATGTAATTAAGGCTGATACTAATAATGAAACTTCTAGCATATGAAAGCATTTAAAAACTAGTTATGCATATAAGAACACTACGGTTGATGAAAACCAAGCATTACTCACTTGTGAAAACAATGATGGTGGTATTATGGCTATGGTGTTTAATGAAGAAATGTGTAGAAAAACATTGGTTAAGTTGATTATTATTGATGAATTGGCTTTTCCTTTGTGGAAGGTGTGGGTTTAAGGAATTTGTGCACCAACTTTGCCCCTATATTTGAGGTTCCTTCTCGAAGAACGTTTGCTAGAGATGTACATCTCTACCATGAAACAAAGGAATCATTGAGGACTAAATTTATTAAGGCTAGGCAAAGGATTTCTTTAACCACTGATAGTTAGACATCAATTATATGGTAGTCACAGCACACTTTATTGATAGAAGTTGGAAACTGCATAAGAAGATATTGAATTTTTCTATTGTTCCAAATCATAGAGGGAAGACAATTGGGAAGCTTCTTGAAAATTGTCTGCTTGATTGGGGAGTAGAACGTATGGGTGCCGTTATTGTAGACTATGCAAACACAAATGATGCAGCGATCGTTTATGTGAAAAACAAGTTGAAGAATTGAAAACCTGATAATACTATGATTATAGGTGGCTCTTATTTGCTGTACGCTGTTCAGAGCACATAGTCAATTTGATTGTTAAAGAATGGTTGGAAGAGAGTAATCCATCTATAGAAAGTATTCGCAATGCCGTAAAATATTTTCAATCATCTCATTCCCGATTGATGGAATTTAAGTGTTGTATTGAAAGAGAAAAGATTGCATGCAAAAAACTTGCTATTTTAGATGTTCCTACTAGATGGAATTCAACATTCTTAATGTTGGATAATGCATTGAATTTTGAAAATGCATTTGACAGAATGGAAGAAGATGATAGATTTTATTGTAAATATTTTGATGAGAATGAAGGTGGAAAAGAAAAGAAGGGGCCACGTACAAGTTATGATTGAGAGAAAGCCATAAAATTTGCCAAGTTTCTGAGAACCTTCTATGATGTTTCATTGAAATTTAATGCTTCATTGAGTGTTACTTCCAATATGTACTTCCATGAAGTTTGTAAAATTGAGCAAGTTTTGAAGAAAATGGGTGACAAGCAAGATTATTTGCCAAGTAGCATAGCAAATAGCATGAAGATTAAGTTTGACAAGTATTGGGGTAATGTTAATAAAATGAACAAGATTTTTATTGTAGCAGTTGTGCTTGATCCTAGGTATAAGTTGGAGTTTGTTGTACATTGTATTGGTATCTTGTATGACTCTGTTAAAGTTGAAGCCACAAAAAATGAGGCCACGAAATTATTGTATGCTTTGTATAATCAATACAAGGGGTGTCATCGTTCAAACAATAGAGCAAGTGGAAGTGGTGGCGATGAATCTAATGATGGATCACTTTATTGGAGGGTCAGATGATTATAATTTTGATCTTGGGTACAAGAAAATGAAAACTAGCAAAATGGATTTTTCTAGAAAAGATGAGGTACAACGATGTCTAACGGAACCCACTGAAGATGCTACTAATGAAAAGTTTAACATTTTAACTTGGTGGAAGATCAACAATTCAAGATTCGAATTTTTATCTGAGGTCAAGGGATGTTCTTGTCATGCTTGTATCTACAATTGTTTCTGAATCAGCATTTAGCACTGAGGGGCACATTATTGATCCATTTAGGAGTTCTTTAACTCCTAAAACAGTCGAGGCCTTGATTTGTACACAAAATTGGCTAAGGGAAGAATCTAGACTTTTGAGAGTTTCCGAAGATAAAGTTTGTATTGGAGAGACAGAGTCCTATGAGAGTATTAAGATAGGTAATAAAATATATATATTATATTTTCCAATATCAAATCTTATTAGTTGAACACTTTTTAGTTTATTTATGTTTTTTAATTGTGCTTTTTGAATTTTTTTTTGTAGAGTTTCTTAGTATGGCAAGTCAAGTAATTGATGTTTAAATCAAATAGTTGCTAAGTATTAGTAATACTTAAAAATATTTTATCTCTATGACTTCTAATTTATATTTCATTTTTTTATGTAGACTTGAAGTTGAAGCAATGGAATTATTGATATGGATCATCGTTATTTTAGTATTAGTATCTACTTTTTGATATTTTTATGCATTGGTAAATTAATCGTATTGGACAACTTGTTATTTAAATATTTTTGAATTGGACTACGTTAATTTGTAAAAGTTATGATTGAAGGTGTCATTAGTTGTATTTATGTAGTGTTGTATATGTTAAAAAATTTAATTATCGTACTGAACCGTGCTCAAAAGGTTCCATAATTATATTTGGACCCGACGGGTTCACTAACTAACTACCCGAAAATTTTCAGTTCGGTTTGATTCTAAGGAGAACCGAACCGAACCGGACCAGACCATATTCAGCCCTAGTTATTTCACTGTCCCTATCAATCCTTCGCCACCATCAACCAACGACCATTTCATTCACAATCAGTCGACTCAAATCCATCTTACTTTCGGCATCAGTGTCGTCTCTGTCGGTTTCTACCATTACCACTACCATCGACGTTGATATGCACATACACCACCATCAAGCCTACCACAGCCAACAACTACAACATCATCCCATCTGCCACCTACACAAAAGTCGTCATCACCCCATCTCACCACCATAAAAAACCACCTCAACACCATCACTAACACTCGCCATGACCACCACAACAAATTTTCCTTTTTTTAATCCGAAAATTCCATTATTTATGTCATCTGATCTCACCACCACCACCAATATTGAAGCCATCAACATAAAAAATATTAAGATCTAAAATTTTCACCAAAGGGGAAGATTTGGTTCGGATCTAAAATTCCAAATATGGTGACGAAAGAGGTTATTGTGATAGAAAATGTCGACGGGGTCACGAGTGTGTGATGGAGTAGAAGTGACATAGCCGATGACAATCGCAGTTGTTGGTTGGTATGTTAGAGGAAGACGATTGTGATGAAGGAGATCGTGGAAGACCATCTATGATGGGATGACAAATTTGGTATAAAATGCTCTCAAATGGTATGGCAAATATGGTATGATGAATAGTGTTACACTATCATTTACACCAAATTTGAAGTTTTTCAATTAATAGTTTTAATTTATTTATAATTGTTTATATTTAAGATTTATTTTTAAATTCTAATCAAGTAATAGTAATAATTATTTTTCAATTCAATGTAATTTTTTTAATTGTGGTATTTTGTTTAATCTTTTTTAATTTATTACTAAATGCAATATTTTAGTTCATTATACCAAATTTGGTGTAATCATTGGAGATGTTACACCAAATTCAATCCAATTACATCAAATTTGGTATAGACCATTGAAGTCCAATGATCTAAGAGACGGAACATGGACTAATTAGGGTTGGAGCGGTGATTCATTAACCCCATGATATTGTTATTGCCACTTGTTAAAGATGCATATTCGCATCTCTCAAGTGATTCAAAAGTGAGTTATATTAAATATTTAACAATGAATTTAGGCCAAATTTGACGATTACTAAAAATATCAAATATGCATTGCGTAGCATAAAGTAAAAAATATTACAAATCCTTATTTGACTAAAGATAATTATACTCATATCACGATTTTTAATTGCTCTACTACATTATAAATACATACCAATTAAAATAGTTTTTAATAGATACACCACAATTATTTTACAAATATAACCTTAACCTAATTTAGAGAGTGAAATTAGTGATGGCAACGGGGCAGGTTCAGGGTGGGGTA
>NC_036255.1:1328250-1329455 GCF_002742605.1 Olea europaea var. sylvestris
CGACGAGACGGGTCGGGGCGGGGCGGGGGAAATTGCCATCACTAAGTGAAATGTTTCAAAAATCACTGAACTTATGCATTGGTCACGGACTAATCATTGAACTATAAAATACTTTAAAATGCTCACTGAATTTGTTCCATTTGCACTCCATCCCCCACTCCCCAAAAGCTGTCGATTTTTTTGCTGATGTGGAGGACGGTAATCTCGCGTGGCCATAAACCTCGTGCCACATCAATGGTTCATCCTACTCACAATTAATAATTATCACAAAACCTAAAAAAAATAAAAATAAAAATAAAAACCAAAAATAGGACTTTTGAAAACTGAAACCGTGTTCTTCATGTGGACACAGTTTCCATTTTTCACAAATCACATTTAAAAAAAAAAATGAAAAATGAAAACATAAATACATAAAAACACACAATTGGAAGCCCAAATTCACGCCTTTGTTCTTCCCCAAATCATGAACTGGAAGCTCCTCCAAAACCCTAACCATTTGTTGACGAACCCTAACAGTCAATATTGGAGATCCTTCTCCACAATCGACCCCACCTGTTCAATATTTACACATTATGCACTTGGAGGGACCACTTGAAGGTAAACTGGAACAAATATTTTATATTTCATTTGTTGTTTTCGCACGTGATGTAGTTCTAAAGTTATCTTTTTGTGTTGGATTTATGTGATAGTTATCTGCTTTATGAATATAGGCTATAAGTATAATAATATTTTCATTTTTTTTCAGCCGCATGGACGCCCAAAATTCAATGGTTTAGGGAACGATGAAAATGCTTTAGATGGGGCTGAACATTCCTCGAACGAGGACCCAATCCTCACTGATTCTGGTAACGAGTTAGACTCCAGAGAAGATGATAATTTATATGAATCGCATCTCTCAAGTGATTCAAAAGTGAGTTATATTAAATATTTAACAATGAATTTAGGCCAAATTTGACGATTACTAAAAATATCAAATATGCATTGCGTAGCATAAAGTAAAAAATATTACAAATCCTTATTTGACTAAAGATAATTATACTCATATCACGATTTTTAATTGCTCTACTACATTATAAATACATACCAATTAAAATAGTTTTTAATAGATACACCACAATTATTTTACAAATATAACCTTAACCTAATTTAGAGAGTGAAATTAGTGATGGCAACGGGGCAGGTTCAGGGTGGGGTAAGGGTCCGTT
>NC_036255.1:1329744-1363444 GCF_002742605.1 Olea europaea var. sylvestris
ATAAAAACGATTTTGAAATATGTTGCATAGATGAACTCTAAATATGTTATAATAGTTATAATTAAGTATGTAAACAAATAATTAACAAACAATTAGCTAATTAGTAACAAAGTTATGATAAATTAAGGGTTGGATGAACAAATAATTAGAAATTTTCTATCTTCATATTTTCAAGTATTAAAAAAAAAAAAAATTCATGGGACGGGTTCGGGGCGGGGCCGTGCCCCGCGACGGGGCGACCATCTATGCCCCGCTCCGCCCCGTGCCCCACAACGAGCGCGGGTTTTTTTGCCCCATTCGGGGCGGGGCAACACTGGGGTGGGGTAAATTGCCATCACTAAGTGAAATGTTTCAAAAATCACTGAACTTATGCATTGGTCACGGACTAATCATTGAACTATAAAATACTTTAAAATGCTCACTGAATTTGTTCCATTTGCACTCCATCCCCCACTCCCCAAAAGCTGTCGATTTTTTTGCTGATGTGGAGGACGGTAATCTCGCGTGGCCATAAACCTCGTGCCACATCAATGGTTCATCCTACTCACAATTAATAATTATCACAAAACCTAAAAAAAATAAAAATAAAAATAAAAACCAAAAATAGGACTTTTGAAAACTGAAACCGTGTTCTTCATGTGGACACAGTTTCCATTTTTCACAAATCACATTTAAAAAAAAAAATGAAAAATGAAAACATAAATACATAAAAACACACAATTGGAAGCCCAAATTCACGCCTTTGTTCTTCCCCAAATCATGAACTGGAAGCTCCTCCAAAACCCTAACCATTTGTTGACGAACCCTAACAGTCAATATTGGAGATCCTTCTCCACAATCGACCCCACCTGTTCAATATTTACACATTATGCACTTGGAGGGACCACTTGAAGGTAAACTGGAACAAATATTTTATATTTCATTTGTTGTTTTCGCACGTGATGTAGTTCTAAAGTTATCTTTTTGTGTTGGATTTATGTGATAGTTATCTGCTTTATGAATATAGGCTATAAGTATAATAATATTTTCATTTTTTTTCAGCCGCATGGACGCCCAAAATTCAATGGTTTAGGGAACGATGAAAATGCTTTAGATGGGGCTGAACATTCCTCGAACGAGGACCCAATCCTCACTGATTCTGGTAACGAGTTAGACTCCAGAGAAGATGATAATTTATATGAAAGCAATGTCATAGATGAGATTGGGGTTGGTTTGAACGTGGGTGAATTGAATGATGTGAATGAGCATGATGTTGAAGTTGATGCCGAGATTGTTGATTTAGAGTACCCTTCATCTGTGTCTGATTGTTCATCTGATGATGATGTTGGGTATCGATTTCCACAGTTTTGGACAGAGTCTGACATTAGTAATCCACAATTCGTTGTTGGTCAGTTCTTTAGGGATGTTGTAGAGTTTTGAAAGGCAGTAAGAACTTACGGAGCTTTGAATGGGTATAATGTCAGATTTAAAGCTAACGATGGGACACGAGTACAGGGAATTTGCAAACCTGGTTGTAATTGGAGGATATGGGCATCCATCATAGGTCGGACAGGAAGTCTCCAAGTTAAGTCGTACACTCCGAATCACACATGCAGCGGAGACCAATACAACAAACATTGCAATTATGTCTTTCTGACTAACCGTTATATTGAGCAATTTAAGGCAAACCTGAAATGGAAGACTAAGAGTATACTTGCGATAGTGAAGGATGATTTGAAGACTGATATTACTCGAAATGTGGCATGGAAAAATGAGATGGTATGCAAAGGAATTGTTGCATGGAACAATTGACGAGCAGTTTGGTTAGTTGTGGTGTTATGTTGCGGAGGTTTTAAGGACTAACCCAGGTTTTTACTGTCGTCATTGCCAACCACAATCAAGTTTTCCAAGGAATCTGTAACTATTTGGAAGCATGCAAGAAAGGTTTTGTCAATGGTTGTAGAAAAGTTATCGGAGTTGATGGCTGCCATTTGCATGGATGTTTTAGTAGAATGATGTTGACCGTTGTTGGTCATGATGCAAATGACTGCATATATCCCATCGCGTACGCCATAGTTCAAAAAGAGAACACCGTAGCTTGGAGGTGGTTCATAAGCATAGGTTTTGCGTACCCCACACGTACTCTAACCTTTTCAGCATCGGCTTCAAAGGAAAAACATTGTAGGACTATCTTTGGCATGCCGTAAAGTCTACTACTATTTCGAATTATACAGATTGCATATATCCCATTGCATACGCAGTAGTTCAAAAAGAGAACACCTTAGCTTGGAGGTGGTTCATGACACATCTCGAAAGTGACGTTCATATTGACAATGGAAGTGGTTGGACAATTATGATAGATCACCAAAAGGGGCATGTTGACATCCATGCAGTTAACATTTGTGAAGCAAATTTAGATGAGGCGAGATAAAATGAGTGGTTATGAAGGTCAAAGTTGTCTTAAGATCAAAAGAAGAGAGCACTCTATTGTTGAGAGATCAAGAGAGGGCATAGTACATTTTTCTAGTGGTCCTAAATGGAAAGTGGATTGTAGTTATCGTACATATGTGGTTGACCTTGAGGAAAGAAGTTGTGCTTGTAGACGTTGGGAGTTGACGGGAATACCGTGCATACATGCTATGACAATCCTTCTGCACTGTAGGAACGACCCTGAAGAATATGTAGACAATTGATACACTACTGAGTCTTATTTGAATTGCTATAGGAACATCTTAAGCCCTATTAATGGTCGAAGCATGTGAGCAGAGATCGAAGCGGAACCACCAAACTGGACAATTACAACTAAAGGACGAAGACAGACTAAAAGAAGGAAAAATGCAAAGGAAGTCGTGGTGCATATGCAAAGGAGATCGTATGTCAGAAAAAATGGACAAGTAATAATGACATGCTCCATCTGCGGTGTGTGTGGACATAACAAAAGGCATCATTCCATGCCACATGTTGTACTAGATGTATGTCATTTTATATTATGAGCAGCTTTGAAATGTATGATCTTTGACTGATGTTTTCCATTTATTGTTGTAGGACTTGTTTGATGCTCCCTTGACAGATGTTGAATCCCAACCAAACACGAAAGTACTTGCAAATGTAAGACAAATATGGTGATTATTATTATTTGTTTAAATTTTACATTAATTAATACTTCAATAAATTGTGTTTAAGCTTTACATTAACTGCTTGCATATTTGAATAGGGAAAATTGATTATTAGCAGATGAAATTGTCCATCGACAAGTCGATACTTGACGTTAATGATTCAAATATACTACCAACTGCTGGAAATGAAAGACGGACTGATAAACCAACAGAAACATTGGAGGGAATGGTTGATATGCTATAAGAAATACAAGCTGATGAGTCCTCACAATTATGAGCTGCTAGAGTTCACGCACGGCGACATGCAAACACAACTGTAGCTACATCTCGTAGATCATGGAATCGTGGACAACTTTGAATGAAAACAACTTTTTAGTTTAAACAACTTTTGTAGATTTTGGGCCAATGACTAGCCACTTATTTTATTTTTGCCAATGTGGATAACTCTGAAGAAGACAATTTTGTGGGTTGAAATTGAATGCTTAAGGAAATGTGTATACAGCTTGATGTTTTTGAATATTTTTGGAGATGATCTTTATGTCATGAAAATTATCCGAATATTACCTTATGGAAAGTTTCTTTATTTATATCATTTTGATGTCTTTCTTTATTTATATCATCGTAAGCAATTGAAGTTGACAGTGTTTCTTTATTTATATTGTTGTAAGCAATTCAATCTTCATTTAGTGCTAAGCATTTACCAAAAGAGTAACTCATCAAGTGCAACAAATGGAATTAACAACACATGCAAGTATGTTGTGCAATTACTGAAATTCAAAGCAAATAATCGAGGTTGAAATTCACTACATTATACCAAACTTTATACACCAAACTGCCTGCAATTCACTTCAACTCCATTCTCGTACATACTACGTTACACTAATACACACGATCAAAAAAATAAACTAATAAAAAGAAGTATAAGGACTGCCCAAAATGTAGCCTTGTACATCTTTAGAATTTTGCAATTTGTCCTATTCTCTTCTTCGAGTCTGCTCTTTGAACGTAGTAACCCATTTATTACAAGGTTGTATCCAACATCCGATGACTCGTCGACCCAATCAAAGAAATTGCAAGCTTCAGGCTTCCCATAGAAATGACATCCAATAAACCTCCATCCGGGGTTTGTTCCCGTCCATTAAGTCCTCACACATCCCAAGTGACCATAATAGCATAAGCTTTGTGCGCCTCTCTGTCCAGGTGCTTCGGACATTATCACCGCATTACCTTCGTTCGACTACAAATTGTTTGAAGTGCTAGCGTTCTACTACTGGGTTATGGGCTACAATCAGATGGGAGTAGAACAATGTGAATATTTTGGTATGATTTATGAGAAGATGAAGAAATGGGTAGGGTTTTTGAGGAGCTTCCACTTCACTGATTTGGAGAAGAACAAGGGCGTGAATTTGGGCTTCCAATTGTGTGTTTTTATTTTTTTAATTTAAAAAATGTGATTTGTGAAAAAAAGAAACCGTGTCCATATGACAAACACAGTTTCAGATTTCAAATGTCCTATTTTTGGTTTTTTTTATAGGTTTTGTAATAATTATTAATTGTGAGTAAGATGAATCATTGATGTGGCATGCCGTCTATAGCCACGTGAGATTACCATTCTCCATGTCAGCAAAAAAATTAACAAATTTTGGGGAGTGAGGGATAGAGTGCAAACAGGACAAGTTCAGTGAGCATTTTAAAGCATTTTATAGTTTAGTGATTAGTTCATGACCAATGCATAAGTTCAGTGATTTTTGAAACATTTGTCAATGTACCCATCTCATACCCACCGTATTCATACCCCTTTGTCAATGTACCCATCTCATTTCTTTTGATCTTGCTACTCCATACCCGTTCTCATTCTTCTTGAGGTAAATTCCATTCTTGGTAAGTGATAGTGACGGAATTAAGTTTCTTGAGTTAAAATTGCATATACACATTTAGTTAAGGTGTTATTGGTCAAACTCGACATATTTTCAGGATTTTCATTTTGGCCGATTGCTTTGGAAGTCACCGATTTTGAGTTCTGGCAGTTCTCTGCTTTGGGAGTGGTTCGAGTTTAGTTGCTATTGGGGTTCTTCTAGTTTAGGCTTCGGGTTTTGCTTGGATTGGGCTTCCCAGCTCAGTTTTTTGTCAGAATTAAGACAGTTTTTTGGTCTAGCCAGCTTCAGTTCAGATTCTAGTTTTGGGTGGTCTTGACGGTGCTTCTTGCTTGTGTCTGTTCTTTGTGTTGGCTTTGGTTCTTTTTGTGGGTGCACAGCTTGGGTACTTGTCGTGGCTGCTTGTTATCCTCTTCGTTTGAAGTTCACGTGTTCATATTTGCAGTCTGTAAGTATTTTGTATGTCTTTGTAGTGAATTCATTCAAATTTTAAATTTGAATTGTAAGCTGCCATTTTACGTGCTGGTGGTCATTTGGCTACCCACCTTTGACTAAGTTTGAAAACTTTATCTCCCACTTTGCTGACACGGTTGACCATATCAATTGGGTTTGTTTCATGTGGAAATTACAGAAATCCCTAAAGTTAAAATTTAGGGTTCAAAAATTAGATGAGTAATTTAACATTTCAAAAATCAGATTTTACATGTTTAAATATTAAATATTACTTATTCTCTCTCCAATCTCCTTCTCTCTCCTCCCACCCGTATGTGTTCTCTATCCAATCTCCTTCTCTCTCCAATATTTCTTCTCTCTCTTTCCACCCGTATTATCTCTCTCCACCCATCTTCTCTCTCTGGTAGCTTAAGAAAACGGTCCCAACTTCGGTGATATCTGCTAATTTGAGTGGCGAGGCTTATATTTTCATTTATTTTCATCATCGTGACGACGGTGGTGTCGAGTCTAGGGTTTATTGGTGGTGGTGTACTATGGTGGTGGTCGGGGCGATAGTAGTTGTCACGAGTGTTGATGGCAGTTTGCAGTGGTCGGCGGTGACGATGGTGATTGTGGCTGGTGGTTTGTGTGTGGGATGACATGGGTCGGGTGACGAGATCTTGTGGTCAATGTGGTGGTGGTTTATGTTGCAACAATGATGGGTGGCTGGTGGTACTGTGCTTGCTGTGATGGTGGTTACAGATTATTTGATTGATTGTGACTATTAAATTGGTTAATCTGTGACTAATAAACAATATGTGACTAATGAAAAAAATAAGTCGTGATTAACGTGACCTAAAAATTTATTAATTTGTGACCGTCTAATAAACTGTGACCTATAATATTTGTGTGTGATTGATCCATCAAATTGTGACGGATTACTTTTTGATTTGTAACCATTGAACAAATTGTGGCCTATAAATTTTTGAATTGTGATCGTAAAATAATTCGTGATGTTTAAAAATTATGATTTGTGATCGAAAAATAATATGTAACTAATTAAATTGTGAATCTGTGATCAAATTGTATAGATATGTGATCATAATATATTTAATTAATAAAATATATAATTAGTTAATTAAATCATACATAAATTTTATTAAACTCCTGTTTGGCCCCCATTCTTGTCAAATTTTAATGGTTGAAATAGTATTTTTTTGAAAAATATATAGTTGAAAAAGAATAAAAAGTTTTTTATTTAGGTATAATATTATTTTATAGAAGATTGTGTAGTTGAACATAAGAGAGAGAAAAATAATGAGAATGAGAATGGAGACCAAACGGGGTATAAATAAATTAAATCATAAATTTTAGGGATTTTGTTCACGGATGGAAACTACTTGCTTAATTTTAGGGATTAATTGCAACGAAATTCTCTCTCTCTCTCTCTCTCTCTCTCTCTCTCTCTCTCTCTCTCTCTCTCTCTCCCCCCCCTTCTCTCTCTCTCTCTCTCTCTCTCTCTCTCTCTCTCTCTCTCTCTCTCTCTCTCTCCCCCCGTGTCTCTCTCTCAGGTGGAAACTAATTTCTTGATTTTAGGGATTAATTGCAATGAAACCCCCTCTCTCTCTCTAGGATTCTCTAAGTTTTGAAATTACAAACTTATCGTCTTAAAATTGAAATATAGCATAGTTAATGTCTGGATTGTGAAAATTTCCCTTGTTTTATTTGCACGTAGGCCTCCCCTTGGGCTTGGTGTGTCACCAGATTTTATGGGCAAGAGAAAGTCTAATAAGACCCAACATAAGAGCCGACTTCTCCTTCAAAGGCTATTTCTTCAGACTAGCCCACTATTTCTATGGCTGCTGCAAGTGACACTATTTCTCCTACCCAGCCTATTATTTCTAAGGCAACTACGACTAAGGCTTCTAAGGCCTCTGTGAAAGAAACTGACATGGAGCTATCACCAAGTGAGTCTCAAACACTTGGTGATGAAGACACATATTCAAGTAGCTCATCTGGGGAGCCTCCGGCAATCAAAGATGATGTAATTAGCGGTGTAAATGCTGTGAATGGTTGTTCAAAAAAAAAAAATTGGTCCATGCGATCGCATGGCATATAGCCATGCGGTCGTAGGCCATATGTCGAGACCAAATGGTCTCGGCATGAATGAACCATGCGACCACATGGATTTGTACCATGCGTTCGCATGGTATAATATTTCGACCGTTTTTAGTAGTTTTTTGCCGTTGTAAATTTGAAATTGGTGACTTTTCACTTTATTTTTTGGCACCATTTCGTACTTCTAGTTGATGAATATATATAGGATAGCCATGTTTGAGGGAATAATGTTAGAAAAATATCTTGCAATCCATACTTTATTATAAGAACAATCAAATCCCGGTTTACATTCATATCTTCGTGTTCTTTAAGTTTTGGAAAATTTCTCTTGTGCTTTGGTGAAGTTCTTTACAAGGCTTGTTACAATCCTTCAAACCATTTGTCGGAATACCTTTAAGCATCTCAAAAACATCGGAGAAGGGGCAAATAATGTTTGAGGACAGCGATTCCGCGTTCGAGCTTTCGAATTTGTTCTTGGCAATTTTCTGATTTCATTTTATCTTGTTGCCATATTTCTTTTGTCTATTCTTCATCACTTCCATATTTCCAACAATCTCAAATGATATTTGTAATGGAAAACGAGACTATAATGGCAACCATCAAATTTATGAATCAAGACTTGGTGCGGTTGGATCGGTTCGATGGTAAAAACTTCACATGGTGGCAAGACAAGTTGAAATTTCTACCTACTGTATTGAAGATCTTCTATATTTTGGATCCAAAATTAGCGCCACTACTGGAACCTACAAACGGAGAGACCAAGGCAATCAAGGCCGAAAGATAGAAACGATAAGAAGATGAATTGATATGCCGCGGACACATACTAAATGTATTGTTAGACCATATCTACGACTTATACACAAACATAACTTCTGCAAAAGAAATCTGGGAGGCATTGGAGAGTAAGTACAAAGCAGAAGAGGAAGGTACCAAGAAATTTTTTATTTCTAAATACTTCGACTTTAAATTTCTTGATAATATTCCCTTTCTTCCCCAAGTACATGAATTGCAAGTTATTGTCAACAAACTAAAGGCGGTAAAGATTGAAATCCTAGAGACCTTTCAAGTGGGAGCCATAATTGATAAACTCCTAGGGGCTTGGAAAGGATACCGGAAGAAGATTATGCATAGCTCCGAAGATTATTCTTTGGAACAATTGTAAAAACATCTTCGGATTGAGGAAGAATCTAGATTGCATGACAAGAGTGAAAACTCCTTTGAGGGAACTTCCAAAGACAATGTTGTTGAAAAATCTGAACCGTCTGCGAAATCCAACAAGAAGAAACCTTCGAGGAACTTTAACAAGTTCAAGAAGAAGACCAAAGGAGGGTGTTTTGTGTGTAGAAAATCTGGACACTTTGCAAAAGATTGTAGACACTGAAAACAAGACAACTTTGAGGGCAAAGTGAACTCGATCCAAGAGGATAAGATCGTGGCCACCGTAAGCGAAATAAATACAATCAAGGGAAATGTTCCTAGGTGGTGGTATGATACTTGTGCTACTATACATGTATCATATGATAAATTTTTATTCAAAACATATCATGAGGTGGATGGAGACCAAGAGATTCAAACGAGCAACTAAGTTCAATCCAAGGTTATTGGAAAGGGAAATGTTGATATTATCTTCGCTTCCAGGAAAATCGTTATCCTTACTAATTACTACATGTTCCGGATATGAATAGGAACTCAGTGAGTGGTAATCTCTTAAGAAAATCGGGTATCAAACGTGTTTATGAATCCGGTAAACTTGTACTCTCGCTTAATGGAAAATTTGTTGGAAAAGGCTATTCTCATGAAGGAACGGTCAAACTTTGTATCATTGACAAGGAAATGAATAAAACTAATTTTGCTTATGTCGTGAATTTATTTTCCTTATGGTATGCTAGATTAGGTCATGTTGGTAGTGCTATGGAACGTATGAAAAAATGTGATTTGATGTCATATGATGAAAATAAGGAATATAAATGCAAGACATGTGTAGAATCAAAAATGACTAAAAGACCATATCAAAGTGTTAAGAGAACTTCTAGTATCTTAGAATTAATCCATACCAATATATGTGAACTAAATGGCATACTAACTAAAGGTGGAAATAGGTATTTTATTACCTTTATTGATGACTTCTCTAGATACATGTATATTTATTTGATGAAACATAAACATGAGGTGTTTGACATGTTTAAAGTGTATAAAAGTGAAGTTGAAAATCATCTAGGAAAAAAAACAAAGACCTTAAGAAGTGATAGAGATGGTGAATACTTTTCTAGTGAATTTAATTTATACTTTGAACAACATGACATAATTTACTAATGTTCTGCACCTAGGACACCCAAACAAAACTGTTTGGCTGAAAGAAATAATAGAACCTTAGTAGAAATTATTAATGCCATGATTATATACGCTAAGTTGCCGTTTAATTTATAGGATGAAGCTTTATTAAGTGCATGTAGGATACTTAATAGGATTTCTTCTAAACATAAAAAGGTTTCTCCTTATGAATTATGGAAAGAAAGAAAATCGAACATTGGATACTTCAAAGTGTGGGGTTGTCTTGCTTATTGCAAGAACACAAATCCTAATAGGACCAAATTGGGTCCAAGAGGTATTAAATGTTCTTTTGTTAGATATATTAATAATAGCAAATCTTATAGATTGCTAAACTTGGAGACCAATGTAATTATCGAATCAAGTGATGTAGAGTTCTTTGAAGATTCGTTATCATCGGACAATGAATTGAGGGAAAATATTGAAAATATCCCTAGCTCAAGTGGAACACATGATGAAATTCTTCTAAAGATATTGATGAGTCTAGTGAACCATGAAGAAGCAAGAGAACTCGAGTTGAGAAATCTTTGAGACCGGATGAAATTGACTCTCAACTTATATAATTTTACTTAGTAAAATGAAATGAATTGAATATTGTAAGAATAATTCCTTTTGTTCTACAAGTGGAAACCCACCCTAAAATATATAAAGAAGCTATGACTTCTTGTGATAGCATTTTCTAAAAAGATGCAATTAAAGATGAAATGGATTCGATAATATCTAATAAAACTTGGGAATTTGTTAATTTAACACCAGGATCCAAACCTATTGGATGTAAATGGGTATTTAGGAGGAAATATAATGTTGATGGCTCTCTAAATACTTTCAAGGCTAGATTAGTAGCTAAAAGATATCGACAAAATGAAGGAATCGACTATTTTGACACTTATGCACCGATAGCAAGAATAACATCGATTAGGATATTATTTGTATTAGCTTCAATATATGACTTGCATATTCATCAAATGGATGTTAAGACGGCATTCTTAAATGGGGATCTCGATGAAGAAGTCTATATGAAGCAACCCGAAGGGTTCATTCTACCTGGAAATCAACATAAAGTATACAAGTTAGTAAAATCTTTATATGGTTTGAAGCAGGCACCTAAGAAATGACATTAAAAGTTTGACTTAGCTATAACATCATTCGGATTCAAACATAATAGAGTAGATAGATATTTATATTCTAAAGTATATGATGATTATGTGACATTTATATGTTTATATGTTGACGACATGTTGATTATGGGTAATCACATGATGATATAGAAGAAACAAAGAGGTTTTTATCTTCTACATTCAAAATGAAGGATCTTGGTCAAGTGGATACCATTTTAGATATCAAAGTCACAAAGACTAGTGGGGTTATCACCTAAGTCAATCACATTATATCAAGAATGTGATAAACAAGTTCAAACACTTGAACATAAAAGAATATAGTACCCCAATTGATCCAAATTCAAAGCTTGTAAAAAATGATAGGAAGGGAAATTGCTTAACTTGAATATGCTAGTGCTATAGAAAGTCTTATGTATGCAGTTCAATGCACAAGATCGGATATAGCCTATGCAATAAGTAAACTTAGTAGGTTTACTAGCAATCCAAGTAATGAACATTGGAAGGCCATTGGGAGAGTTCTTGGATACTTAAAGAAAACCAAGAACTTAGGCCTTCGATATGCCAAGTTCCCAGCGGTATTGGAAGGATTTATCGATGCTAGTTGGATATCTAGCATGGTGAAGGTAAATCCACCTCAAGTTGGATGTTCACTCTAGGAGGAAGTGCTGTTTCTTGAAAATCAAAGAAACAAACATGTATAACACACCCGACTATAGAATCAGAATTTGTAGCCCTTTCGGATATCGGGAAAGAAGCCGAGTGACTAAAAGATCTCTTCTATGAGATACCTTTGGGATCGAAGAATATTTCTTCAATACCTATCATGTGTGATAATCAAGCCACATTAGCCAAAGCATATAATGAAGTATACAATGAAAAGTCTAGACACATGAGTCTTAGACATGACTATATAAAAAAAATTAATCAATGATGGAATAATTTTCCTAAATTATGTAAAGTCAATTGAGAATTTGGCGGATCCTTTGACTAAACCTCTAAATAGAGATTTAGTAGCATCTACTTCGAGTAGGATGAGGTTGAAGCTCCTTAATTAAAAAGGTCCACCAATGACAGCAACCCTACCTGTCATTACTCAAAAGGTAATCTACGGGTTCAAAGGGTAACAACAAGTCATTCAATATGTGGATAGTTGTAGCATTATTAAAATCCACAATAATCCTATCCTAATTAAAATAATGCTGGTTGTTACTAAAATGAGGGTTGAGCTTTAAGTTCTTAATGAAGTTCAGTGCTAAAACACAAGCACCTCTAAAAGTAACAAAAGTAGTGGAAGAACTTTACCTAAACAATCTTAAAGGTGGTGCCACCTTAATAGAGTGTTGGAGTTTCTCTTTTAAAAGATTGTTGAAAAGGATAAGCGCTAGGCCATTAAAGCACTAAGTGAGTTATGAGAAATTTGAGAACATGTAGTATTCGTGTGTGCGTTCTTACCGGTATTTTCATATGGAATAAGTGGATCAAAGCTATACGCTACCTTTGATTTCGACTATACTTTGTTTGAATTACACTATGATTAGATTCAAATCGAAAGATATCTAATCATTACGTATGAGTATCTTATACTATGAATATGAGACTTGTTAATTTTGAACAAGTGGGGGATTGCTATAAATGGTTGTTCAAAACCAACAATTAGAAAAAATTGGTCCATGTGGTCGCATGGCCATATGCTGAGACCAAATGGTCTCGGTATGGGTGAACCATGCACGCATGGTACAATATTTCGACCATTTTTTGCCATTTTTGGCTGTTGCAAATTTGGAACTGGTAATTTTTGCTTAAATTTTTGGCACCATTTCATACTTCTGGTTGATGACTATATATAGGAGAGCCATTTTGAGGGAATAATGTTAGAAAAATATGTTAGAAAAATGTCTTGCAATCCATACTTTCTAAGAACAATCAAATCTCGGTTTACATTTATATCTTCGTATTCTTTAAGTTTTGGAGAACTTCACCTTGTGCTTTGGTGAAGTTCTTTACAAGGCTTGTTACAATCCGTCAAACCATTTCCCAGAATACCTTTAAGCATCTCGAAAACACCGAAGAAGGGACAAATAATGTTTGAGGACAGTGATCCTGCGTTCGAGCCTTCAAATTTGTTCTTGTCAATTTTTTGATTTCATTTCATCTTGTTGTCATATTTTTTTTTTTTTTTTTGTCTATTCTTCGTCACTTCCATATTTCCAGCAGTAAAGACAACCCAACCTCCTTGGGTTAATCTTTTCAAGGATAATAGGCTTGTGGATGAAGGTATCAAACTGGATTTAATTGATGACCAGACTGATATTATTGAAGTGATAGATGTTGAGGTGGATGATATGGATACCTCGATGGGATTTTATCTTCTTAGATATTTTGCCGAGGGATTTCCGGGGAAGAAGGCATTACTTCAAATGTGCAACACCTGGAAGGTTAAATACCAATATTTTTTCCATGAGAGTGGGTGGTTAATTTTTAAGTTCGAGAGTGAAGCATCGAGATCTAGTGTGTTGCTTGGGGGCCCCTATCTCGTGTTCGGTAAGCCATTAATGTTAAAAGTTATGCCCGGTTGCTTTGAATTTGATGATGATGGAATGAACACTATGCCGGTGTGGATTAAATTTCCAGGGCTACCATAAATTGTTGGAATTCTAAAGTCTTGTCAAAGGTTACTTCTAAGGTTGGTAAACCTATATGCACGGATAAGCTCACTAATACCAAGGATAGATCATCGTATGCTCGGGTTCTTGTGGAGGTTGATGCTTCTAAGGAGTTGGAGCGTTCCGTTCAAATGTATTTGCCTATTGGGAAATTGAGAACTCAACACGTAGTGTATGAATATGAGCCTAAATTTTGTGGGAATTGCAAGATGTTTAGTTACAAGACAGCTGCATGCAACTACAAAAATCATGTTGTAAAGGAAGTCCAGGTTGTTAAGCCTAATTCTAACAAGACTCTGACTCGAGACAATGGACAAATTGCTGGGAAACATTCAGACCAACCTACTGTTGTTGAACGAACTGGACATGATACTATGAAAAAGCCATTAAACATTGCTCGGGATGCACAAAATGTTGAGCTTCAAATTAACTCCAGCAATTTGCAACATGTTGAGCAGAATGAGGGACAATTTACAGAGGTTATTAGCAAGGAAAAAAATTAAACAAAGGGCAGCACAGTGGGTATACAAACAAAAACTCTACTGTAGCTAAATCGAGAGTGGATGGTGTACCAAATGATCTTTGTTTGGCCTCTAAGGCTATAAAAAATGATAAGCTCAAGGCAAACCATGAGAAACAAAGGAGGAAAGGGGTTGTAAACGATATGAAGAAGGGAATATCCCTTGCTTCAATATTATGAAGATAGGTTCTTGGAATATTAGGGGCTTGAACCAGCCCCTTAAACAAAATGGAGTTCGAAGCTTCATGAATCAACATGATCTTGATGTTATGGGTATTTTGAAAACAAAGTTGGCTGAGTCGAAGTTAAAAAGGATTATGCGGTGTAAATTTGGTGGATTATCACAAGTCAACAATTTCCATACTCATCAAGCGGGCCAGACTATGGTTTTGTGAAATTCCACTAAAGTGGATGTTGAGGTATTGGAGATTTCACCGCAAGTCATTCATTGTTCCGCTACTTGTAAGGTAACTTTTCATACCTTTCTTGTAAGTTTTGTTTATGCTTATCATACTATTGTGAGTCGTAGGCCTCTTTGGAATAACATCGTGGAGTATGGGTTGATTTGCTCTTTGCCTTGGTTGCTCTTGAGGGATTTCAATAATGTGCTTCATTTTAATGAAAAAAAGTAACGGAGCAGATGTTACTACCTATGAGGCGAGGGATTTTGAAAATTGTTGTCTTAGCCTTAGACTCTCCGATGTGAGATCTATAGGATGTTTTTTTCACTTCGACTAATAGCTCGATTTGGAGTAAGATTGATAGGGCCATGGTGAATGAAGCTTGGATGCAAGGAGGTTTTAATAGCTTTGCTAATTTCCTACCGTCGAGTTGCCTATCCGACCACTCACTTTGCATTGTTTCTATTTTTGTGAAAGTTGAAAGGAAAAACATTCCTTTTCGATTTTTCAATATGTACACAAACCATGAAGACTTTCATGGAGAGGTACGTAATGGTTGGAACCAAGTGGTATGGGGAACGAAACAATTCTCACTTTGTAAGAAGGTGCAAAATCTTAAGGAGGTGCTTAAGAAACTCAATGTCAAACATTTCTCACACATCTCTTTAAGGGCTAAAGTGGCTTCAAGAAAATTGGAATTGATGCAAGTTGACTTACAAAATGATCCTACTAATCTTCAATTGCAAAATGATGTGTCATGGTTAAGGAAAGAAGCTATGAACCTATGTGAAGCGGAAATGAGCTTTTACTATCAACAAGCAAAATGTGTCTACTTGAAGGATAGTGACAAATGTATAAAATTTTTTCACTCTATGACGAAGAGAAACTTTATTCCAGCTGTAATTAAAAGGGATGGCACTTATTCTACTTCTCAAAAAGAGGTAGCGGAGGAATTCATTAATTTCTATAGTGAATTGTTGGGAAAAGACAATTTTGGACAGCCATTTAATGCTGAAATTTTGAATATTGGGACCATATTATCGGAGGAAAATGCCATATTACTTGATCGAGACGTCACGAGGCTAGAAATAAAAGATGCCCTATTTAGTATTGGGGATGATAAGTCACCAGGACCGGATGGGTACACCTCATGTTTTTTTAAGAAGTCTTGGGATATTGTTGGTGAAAAGTTCATGGAGGCAATTGAAGAATTCTTTGCTTCGAGGTCTTTCCTCAAGCAAATTAACCACACGGTAATTCCATTGGTTCCAAAGACTATTCATTCTTCTTCCGTGGGAGAGTATAGACCGATTGCTTGTTGCAATGTGTTTTATAAAGTCACACTAAAATTCTATCTTCTCGTTTGAGGCCTATACTTGGATCAATTGTGGATTAAGCTCAAGCCGCATTGTGGAGGGTAGAAGCATGGTAGAAAATATTCACCTGGCTCAAAAACTCTTAAGGCAATATAATAGTAAGAGGATATCTCCTAGATGTCTTCTCAAAATTAACTTAAAGAAAGCCTATGACTCGATAAATTGGGATTTTCTTAAGAAGGTTCTTGAGGAGTTACGGTTCCCTACTACATTCATTGATTGGGTGATGGAGTGTATTACCACTCCTACATACTCTATTGCACTTAATGGTATCCTCCATGGTTTCACTAAGGGAAGGAAAGGCCTTCGTCAAGGTGATCCTCTTTCTCCATTCTTGTTTGTTTTATGCCTTGAATATTTTTCCAGAATGGTGAAGGGAGCTACCATGAATAGTGAGTTCAATTTTCATCCTAAATGTGCACCGTTAAAGATTACTCGATTGGCATTTGCGGATGATTTAATGCTTTTTGCTAGAGGGGATGTTATGTCAATTGAAATTTTGATGATTGCTTATCTAGCTTTGGTGATATGTTGGGACTTAAAATGAATATTGACAAGTCTTGCTTATATACCGCGGGTGTTCATGGGCAAGAGTTGGAGGATATTCTTGCTTTTACTAACATTCCCAAAGGTTCCATGCCGTTTCGATACTTGGGTATTCCACTTGCGGCAGTAAAATTGAAAGTTAGCTCCTATGACTCCATCAATAAAGTCTCATCATATATTGGTGCTTGGTCTGTGCTTCATTATCTTATAAGATCCGTTCTTCAAGGAGTGGAATGTTTTTGGTTATCTATTTTTCCCATCCCCGCCACAGTTACTTCTAAAATTATTAGCTTATACCGAAATTTCCTATGGGGTTCAAAAAAATCGTTGGTGGTTTGGAGTAATATTTGCCTACCTAAGCATGAAGTGGGCTCGATTTCAGAGACAATAAAAGCTGGAATTGTGCGCTACTTTCCAAAACTCTCTAGAACATACATTGCAAAAAGGATTCTCTTTAGATTAAATGGGTCAATCAAATTTTCCTTCGAGGGATGGACATTTGGGAGCGTGAGGTGAAAAGGGATGACTCCCCCTTACTTAAGAAGGTGCTGGAAATCAAGGATTATATCTTGGCGGCCGAAGGCACGATTCAGGCTGGAGTTGACAGGTTGCTTTGCTGGATGGAGGCTGGTAGATTTAGCATCCCGGCTGCCTATGATTTCTTCAGGTTGAGGGCTGAGGGGTGCTAAGGTGTTATGTGCAGCTACGATTTAGAATGCAGCCATTACGCCTAAACATGCATTTATTCTTTGGTTAGCTGTTCAGAACAAATTGCTTACCAAGGATAAAATTGAGTACCTTGATTTGGATCGTAATTGTGCATTTTGTAGTCTAACAGAGGAGACAACACAACATCTTTTTTTCTCCTATCCATTCACTTATTCTGTGTGGGGAAAGATTCATTGGTGGTTGGGCATTACAAGTGCAATGTCCACCTTGCCGAGTGCATTGAAATGGATGGGATAGGAAGCACGGGGAACGACTTGGAAAAGCAAAGTGAAGAAAATTGCACTTGCTACTTCCGTCTACTATATTTGGATGGCAAGGAACAATAAGATTTTTGAGGATCTTGAGTTACAAGTTGATTGTGTTGTAAGACGAATTAAAACACACGTATATAAAGTTATGTTCACTTTGTATTCGCATGTTTTAATTCATTTTGAATCTTTAGCTTTGGGTTCTTAGCTATTTTTGTTTGTATATCATTTCTTTTTGATTGGTCGGGGATGCCCGGAGTACTTGTAATTGTCACTTGAAGATAGTTTGTTCGGGTATATCTGGTGTACTTGTACAAAAAATTTTGATCTATGAAATTTACACTTACTGATAAAAAAAGGATGTTTACTAGCTCAATGGGATGGGACAATTTAGAGTGGTTAATAAACGGAGAATTTTATCATCCCTACGCTTTACATGTTGGCCAACTACTGAAGAAGTGAAAAATAAAAATTTAATGATATATCAAAAGTAAAAAGAGACATATAAAAATATTTGAAAATTATAATACGCGGGAAAAGAATATATGAAAATTTTGTAAGGATGTAAAGTAAAATGTATTGCGCATCAAGGAAATCAAATCTCGGTCAGTACAATGGGAAGGTACTATGATACGGCTACACTAAATGCGCATGTTTCTAGCTTTTCGTATGGTGTCATCCCATTTTAGGTTCACCTTAGTGCATATTTGGTATAGCTTAAAAATTATAATTTCAGTTAATCACACATGCTTTTTATACACTAAATTTCGTAGAACTCATAACTAATTATCCTCACATTCTGCAAAATTTACAACTTATAATCCTTTAGATTTTAATTTATGTGTGTGTACATATAAGGGAAAATGTGAGTTTTTAAATTAAATAATTTTTTATTAATGAAAACGAATAAGTAAGATGGCATTTGTTTTGGCGTTTTCTGGAAGTTTTCGAATCCATTTCATTTTAGGGTATGTTCTCTAACCCGATCTAAATCCCCTCTCTCACTCTGACACTTTCTTTTTTCCTCATCCGACAGTTGACTTGACCGTCGGTGCAAATGGTTGTCAGACTTTTTTTTCAACTAGCGACCTTTGTTTCCTAACGAGGTGTACAGTGTTTAGGTGATGTCCATGTATACAAATTCAAAATGAATTTTTAACGATTGAATTGTCTGGAAATAAAATTATTTTTAATCTTTTTTTTTTCCACGGGGCAGGTTCGAGTTAGGGCATCCTTGGCCTACCCCGCCCTGCACTCCACGACGGGGCGCCCCACCCCACCTTGCCAACCCTTTCGGGCCGGGTTTTTTTGCCCCATTCGAGGCGGGGCAGATTTTATTGCCATCATTAGGTCAACAGATTAACGCTATCTATGAAAAACGGTATGTTAATCATGTTCCACCACAACCAAAAAGTCATCGGAAAAGATGGATTTTTCCGAGCAATTTGTTCCACCAAAAATCACAAGGTCATCCACAAATTTGAAGACAAAAATGGCTACAAGTCAAGGAAAGTTTCAACAAAAGGGTAAAAAAAAGGAGTCATGGAAAGGGGAAACCGGAAGCAAGTTGGTGAAAGGAGTTCTCTAGTCTCGAAGTTGGAAATACCAAAACTGGTTACTGGCAACATTTCATAAGTTCTATGCAAAGCTCATGTTTTTGAAGCTCACCCATGGAAAGAAATTTGTGTAATCGTTGATAGCAACGCATCATCTATCATAATAGCTAGCAATATGTCATGATGTATGTATGTATGTCTCAATAGAAATTAGACATTGTCTGTATCTAACTCCAAACTATTAGTCGAGCATACTCTTATCATTTGAATAATTTTGCTTGACATAACCAGATTGTCCATAATTGGTAGGTTTGATATTTCTTTTCAAACATTTGCGAAATTCAGATTAGGGAAAAACTATTCAAACAGGGTTTTCTTCCAGGGTTTGGGACAGGGAAACTCCCTATTGGTGGGGCGTCTGATGAACCCTGGAAAAAAACCTGTCAATCTAGCAAGGTTCTTCAGATTAAATTGACACACCCTTGACTTGTACCAGCTACATACTAAAATTGGTTTTTCCATCAAATTTATTCGCGTAACCATATATATCATTTTTGTGTTCCAACACTTTGAATGACGTGATACTCTAATTTACTAATAATATTATAATCACTGTCCAAAAGGTATAGCTCATAAAATCCATGATCACCCATAATAAAGTGTGGAAATTCACCAAAAGCCCGCTTATTTTGAGCACACCCATGAATAAAGCATACTCCTATATTATTCACTCACTCTATGAGAATGCTCAAGAATAGATGGAAATCCGATACCTTCAGTTTTGATACTAACACTTGAATTGAAACGAATTCCTCGATTTGCCAACAAGATTCTGGTTTATAAAAATTATAACGAGACATAAAAATTAATATAATATATTTTTTTGAAAAGTTCATTATCGTAGAAAAACTACATATTGACAGACAAAGACACAATCACTAAAAAAATAAAAAATAAAAAATGGTACAATCATATAAAAGTTCTATCATTTGAACAAAACACAAAAGACAGCAAGAGAATTCTTTACATGCTAAATCCCATTTTTTTTATCCGTACAGTAAAAGAGAAGAAACATCATCAATATAAGAGATAATTAAATCGTTCAGCTAAAATAATTCTAATGATATGGTAACCGAGCAAAAGAAACTTGGAGAAATATCCCTCACCAATTTGTTAAGCCATGTATATGTTACATAGAACGATTGTCGATAGTCTTTTGTGAATAATATTATTCATTTGTTAACCATTCATTCCATATTTTTCCACCAATTGAAGAAACGAACAATGTATATGTAAGAAAATGGTTGATCATCCAGATTTTCTTTCCTTTTAAGGAATTGGTGCCTTTTCTTATTTTGACTATTTTTTAGGCAATATTCCAATACTATCAAGGTTGTTGCTAGGGTTGGAAAATTTTCGGGTATTTAGTAAGTGAAATCGTCGGGTGCAAATTTAATTATAAAATCGTTCGGGTTTGGTTCCACTCGGATCGGATCGGTTCTGTTCGGTTCGGTTTGGATCGATTCCGAGGTTCCTTATTATAATTAAATTTTTTAATATTTACAAAGTTATATTAATTTAATGAATGATATGCTCAATCTTAACTCTTACAAAATAACATAGTCCAATCTTACGTGTCTTTTGCGTCTCTCTTTACTGAGTTCTTCATAAATTTGATTATTAAAATCACAGGAAAAGAAAGATAGTGGCTTAAAATAATTAAAAAAGACGTTGTAGAGCTTTTAGTTCGATTTTTTCAGTAGAAACGACACTACAGTAGAGTAACAGATTTTGATAAAATTGAGGTCAATGTCATTAAGTTGGCTTTGAATTGAAAAATTAGAAATAGAAAAATCATATTTTTGGTTTGAACTAAATTAACTAGTTAACAAATTTATTTAGAAAAAATAAATTAATTAAAAAATTAGGGAGATTCGGTTATTCGGGTCTTGGTTTAGAACCGAAAATCAAAAACTGAATCGTACCCGTTGGTTCTCGATTCAAATATCCGTTCGGGTATTTAACTTGAGAAGAACCGTCAAGTTCCTAATTGTTGACCCTTTATGATAATAGAGAAAATGCTGCATTGAAGATTATGCAGACCTCAATGAAGCGTTCAATTTTTCTAGTTGAAAGATATCGCTCAATAGAGGTCATCACTTGACAAGAATGTGATTATGCAATGCCTCTTTCGCACGAAGAATTGTTCAAGATGTTCAAACAAAATTCTCACAACTGCTAAACATAAAAACGATAATGAGTTCAAAAATAAGTGTACTACAAGTAACAAGCTAATCTTTTACGACAATATTTTATGTCCAACTCTTTTATATAATTCAATAGAGTCTAATCTCTCTTTCTAATGAATGGAACGCGGAACATAGAACTCTAATCCTAACATGATTATAGGGGTCGAGCAAATTTATACAATTTCAATTATTTGACAATTGAGGTATCGAATTCTTGGAGATTGTGGGCATAATATTGTTCTAAAGCTGTGTTTGAATACACTCACGCATCAATCAAAAGGTTGAATCAAGCCTATACGAAAATTTCTTTTTGTTCATCAAGCAGTCAATTTTAGTTCCCAGAAGTCAACATCCCATTTTATTTCTATTAGTTGTATTAGAATAATATATGATTTATGCTTCTTTCCTATCACAACTTTATGAAGAATCCAATTCTAATATACCTTTTGTTTTGACAGCAATTTTAATCAATCTCATAGGCCAATATAGAAAAAAAAAAAGGAATTGCACAATTGATTCCTATCTTTTTCCACCGTTAGCAAGTTAATGTTCAAACTGCCAAAATCTATGTTAAATCGGATCTCACATATTTAATTCTAGCAACGATATTTCATTTTTTAACTTATGTTGGTGTCCAAAAGTTTTGAAGTGACAACAATGTTTATATGAGGATCACAAGACAATTAAAGGAAAATTTGAACGAATTCAGTTATAAAATATTGGTTGTGCAACCATGATGAAAGATTGATGGTTAACTTGATTCTAACATTGTACAATTTAAAAGGAGAAGATGTAACTAGTTTATTCAACTTAATATTGTACAATTTTGTTAAATCTTGTCAAATTTCCTTTATTATGCATCCCACAATAGAATTCGTGACGGACCTCGAAGGAGGTGTGCAATACTATATTAATATGGAATTTCTAGAACTAGCTAAATTTATGAAACCTGAATTTTTTATATTTTTAGTGTTAAAGTAATATTCTTAAATAGTTTTCTGGACTCTTGTGCTGCATTTAGAACCTATTGAGAATAAAAACCCCTTCCAACTGTACTAAAAAATCTAACCCATTTTCTAAAAGTTGTTAAATTGTGTACCAAACAAGGTGTAAAATGTCGTAATTGACAAGATTAGCATCTCACTAATTTGTTGTTTGATTCTATATTTTAATTGGCATTCTATGAACATAAAAAAAAGGACTTAATTGTATATGTTTAAAAGTCAAGGCGTGAAGTGCAATATTAGATAGTTGAGTTGGGCTAGGGTTGAGCTTGTAAAACTAGAGGCCCATAAGTCAAAGTCTCTCTATCTATACACACACATATGCACTGAAGAGGTGTGTCGATGGCTGCCATATTGATATAGATATACAGGCAGAAAACGGCATAAGGTGCGGCAACTGTTGAGGAGACGAGGCTGGGAATTCACATAAAGGTTGCTTGCTGGTGAAATATATATATATATATATATATATGCAAATTGTGGTAGCTTTTGGAGAGTCAAACATTGTGGCTTAACTATATTATACACAAGACAAAAGGTGGCTGCTGGAAGAATTAAAGGATAAAGACCATAGAAAAGGTAGGGTTGGACATGGTCCGATTCGGTTCTAACGAGAAACGAACCGATCCGAAATTTTCGGGTATTTAGTAAGTGGAACCGTTCGGTCCAAATTTAATTACGGAACCGTTCGGGTTCAGTTCCATTCGGTTCGGTTCGGTTCGGTCAGGTTCGGTTCCATATTATAATTAAATTTTTTAATATATACAAAGTTACGTTAATTTAATTAATGATATGTTCAATATTAGCTCTTACAAAATAACATAGTTCAATCTTATGTGTTTCATGTCTCTATTTGCTGAATTCTTCATAAATTTGATTATTAAAATCACAGAAAGAGAAAGATAGCGAGTTCAAAATAATTAAGAGAGATGCTGTAGAGCTTTAATTCGATTTTCTCCGGTAGAAACGAAAATTGAGGTCAATTTGATTGAATTGATTTTAAACTGAAAATTAGAAATAGGAAAATCATATTTTGTGGTTTGAACTAAATTAACTAGTTAACAAATTTATTTAGAAAAAATAAAATAATTTTACTTATTTAAAATAAATTAATTTAAAAAATTACGGAGATTCGGTTCTTCGGGTCTTGACTTAGAACTGAGAACCGAACCATACCCATCGGTTCTTGATTCAAATACCCGATCGGGTACTTAACTTGAGAAGAACCGTTAGGTTCGGTTCAGGTTCGATTCGGTCGGTTCGGTTCCGGAGTTTTGTCCAACCCTAAGAAAAGGTGGCTGAAATTGTATTACATATATGCACAAAAATTGAGGAAGAAAAGGTGTCGGCTACTGAAGAGATATATACACACTAACAGGGAAATTGAAGTAGCTTTAGGGCAGCCAAAATATACCTATACGCTGGGAATTAAAGTGATTGAATTAATATAATCAGCCAGCTGCTTTGGGAATTAAAAGGTGGGGCTAAAATTGGATTTTGGAATAAAGAAGAGTCGGCAGCTTGGAAGGGGAATTGAGCTGAATTTCATATATTCTTACAAAGTTAAGGGCTGCCTATTGAAGTTAGCTGCTAGAATTAAAATTGGATGCTGCTGGGTTGAGTTGAAATTGTGGTCGAAATCAAGAGCCGGGAATTGGTGTAAAGCACGCAATCCGGGAGGGTTAGGAGCCAGGAGTTGGTGCAAGACCACGCATTCCAGTAGAAATCTTGAGAAACTACAATCAGGAAGTCAGAAAAACTAGTGCGGTTTGAGTCTGACGGATTGTAAGAGGTATTTTCATTTATAGTGGATTCGTACTGGCTTGGGCCTAGAGTTTTACCCACATTGGGGTTTCTCCGTCATCAAACAACAACTTTCTTTATATTTTTGCAATTTACTTATTTCCGGTAATTCAACGTAGGATAGTAAAGCATGTGAATTGTTTTGAACACATTGATAATTGTGACTTGTTGCATTTATTATTTAATTTGTAAAATTTCGCATAAACACCTATTCACCCCCTCTAGGTGTTATTTGGGTCAAACTATGTTATTTCAAGTGGCATCAAAGCTAAAACTCGAGTCCTGACCCATTGTCCTCTAGATGAGTCAATCACTGTCTGTGCCTCCGTATTTTGACGGAAGCAACTATGCTTACTTGAAGGTTAGGACGCGTGCTTTTCTTAAGTCTTTAGATGAACGTGTTTAGGTGAGTGTTCAAAATGGTTGGAAACCTCCTTCTACAACTGTGTCAGGTGTTGTCAATCTAACTGATAGTTCACTTTGGACTATGGAAGAATTAGCTGATTGCAATTGGAATAGCAAAGGACTTCATGCCCTGTTTATGGCTGTGTCTCCCGAAGAATTTAGGAGAGTGTCAATGTGTGAAACTGCTAAAGAGGTATGGGACATTCTAGAGACTACACATGAGGGAACTAAAATTATAAAAAATTCAAAATTGCAAATGCTAACCTCTAGGTTTGAAGAAATCATGATGAAGGATGACGAATCATTGGATGAGTTTTATGCTAAATTGAATGACATTTTTAACTCTAGTTTCAACTTAGGTGAGAAGATTCCCGAGTCAAAAATTGTGAGAAAGGTTCTTAGGTCTTTGCCCGAGAAATTTAGACCTAAGATTATAGCTATTGAAGAGAGTAAGGATCTGGACATGGTTAAGATAGAAGAACTCATAGGATCACTTCAAACCTATGAACTCACCATCTCACAACCTAAGAAAAACAAGTCCATAGCTCTAAACTCAGTTAGAGAAGAAGAGTCTGAGTCATCTAACATAGAAACCCTTAGAGATGAGGAAATAGCTTACTTCGTAAAGAAGTTCCAAAAAGCTTTAAAGGGCAAGAGATGGCCCCAAGACAAAAATAGAGGAGCCCCTAGTAAATTCCAAAAAGAAAAGAGTGATAAACCAACTGCTAGGAATCCTAATAAGAAATCTTAAGCTGTTAGGTACCATGAGTGTCAAGGATTTGGTCACTATCGAAATGAATGTCCTAGTTTCAAGAAAAATATGAAAAAGGGGAAGAGTAAGGCATTAGCTGTATCATTGATTGATGAAGATTCAAACTCTAGTGATCAAGGTGATTCCTCCAGCAGTGAAGATGAAAAGGGTTATATGGCTTTTATGTCTACAGTTAAGAGTGAGTCAGAAAAGGACAGTGAGAAAGTTGAGGAGGATGTAGAGAGTGAGAATTCTAGTGACAACTCTGAGGGTAAGACGGATATACATGAGGCTTATCAACTTCTGTTTAAGGAAAGCCTCAAGATCAAAAAGGTAAATAAAGCCCTATTTAAGAAGGTAGATGAGCTTGAGAAAAAGAAAGAAAGACTCACCAATGATCTTCAGATCTCATCTAAAAATCTAAGTGAATTGAAGTGTGTCAATGAGAAGCTTAAGGACAAGGTTAAGACAGTAATGTGTGAATTAGAGTAATCTAACTCTCAACTACAGTCTTTTATGAGTGGAACTAAGAAACTAGACGACCTGTTAGGAATGAACAAACCAGTGGGGAATAGACAAGGTCTAGGATTTGTGAAGAGTGATAGCAATGTGACTAGTTCATCCAAGACCACATTCGTGCCTGCTTCCAACTATTCTAGCATTTCAATCAATCGTGAATCCAAAAGTAAGAGTGTCACTGAACTGAATGCCACTAGAGCCCGTAAGATTTTCACACCAAAATTTTAGCACCAACAATCACATGCATTTGAGCCTAGGCTCATACCCACTTTTCATCACTGTGGTGCTTTAGGACACATGAGACCTAGGTGTCATAAGCTAGTAGATAGGAATAGAAGTCAGGATATCCCTAGTCAAATAAACTTCCTTTCAAATCAGGTTAGTCACTTAACTGAGATGGTGACAAAATTGACTAGGATCACCTCGACCTCCAGAAAAGTTTGGGTCAAGAAATCTGATGTAGGTAGGTATAGTGAGAATCCAAAGTGTTTTTTAGCTCATGTTGCATATAAGGCTCAAAATACATGTATGTGGTATCTTAATAGTGCTTGCTCTAGACACATGTGTGGTAATAAGGCCTTATTCTCTACTTTTGATGACTGCAATGGTGGTGTAGTTACCTTTGGAGACGGGGCTATGAAACCTATCCGTGGTAAAGGCTCCATCAATATATCTGGACTTCCTATTATATCTAATGTACTTTATGTTGAGGGTCTTAAGTCAAATCCGTTGAGCATTAGTCAAATTTGTGGTGCTAACTATGAAGTGAGTTTTGTTCAAAAGAGATGTATTGTTTATGACTCTTCGGGTAGTGTTGTCCTTGAAGGTGTTAGAACGTCTCATAACTGTTATAGAGTTCTTCCAAACTCTACATATGTGTGCAGTAGTGCTAAAATTGACATGACTGAACTTTGGCATCAAAGGCTCGGCCACGTTAACTATAAAAGCCTCTCAAAATTGGTCAAAAAGAAAATTGTTGATGGTTTACCTAAAATTGAACAAAATGAAAATGTTGTGTGCAAGCCGTGTCAACAAGGAAAACAACTTAGGATAAACCATAAACGAACATCTAAAATCTTGACTGACAAAACATTAGAACTTCTCCATGTGGATTTAATGGGACCTTCTAGAATTGAGAGTCTGGGAGGTCAACGTTATATTCTTGTTGTAGTAGACAACTTCTCTACATACACCTGGATTGAGCTACTAAGAGAAAAATTCGAGACTTGTGATCTGGTTAAATCCTTGTGTAAAAGACTCAGAATTGAATAAAATCTTTCGATTTCTAGGATTCGAAGTGATCATGGAAAAGAGTTTGAAAACTCTAATCTTGAAAACTTCTGTTTGGAGAAGGGGATTCAGTATGAGTTCTCCTCACCAATGACTCCACAGCAAAATGGGGTTGTCGAGAAGAAAACAGAGTGCTACAGGAAATGACTAGAGCCATGCTTTACGGCAAGGATCTAGCGATGCATTTCTGGGGTGAAGCTATTAACACTGCTTGCCACATAATGAACAGAGTATTCCTGAGACCGAAAATCGATAAGACTCCTTATGAGATCTGGAAGGGCAAGAAGCCTACTGTTAAATACTTTCGCATGTTTGGCAGCAAGTGCTACATTCTGAGGGACAGAGAAAACTTAGGCAAGTTTGATTCCAAAAGTGATGAAGGGTTTTTTCTAGGGTACTCTAGGAATAGTAGAGCATATCGAGTATACAACTTACGTACTCAGAATGTCATGGAGTGTATAAATGTTGTTGTTGATGATTCTTTCTCTAAGGGAGAGAGCATTGAAAATGGGGTAGATTTAGATTATCTAAGTGATGATCAAGGACCCACAACTGAGGATAAAGAACAACTAATTCCAAAATCTCCGCGATCTCCCCAAAGGCATAGACATTTCTATTAAGGATCATTCACCTAGTGAACAAACTAAGCTTCCTAGAGAACCATCATCCAGGGTCAAATCTAACCATCCTAAGGTCAACATCATTGGGGATCTAGATGAAGGTATGAGGTTAAGAAAGAGAGTTCTGAATAACCTAACCTATACAAGTTATGTATCCCAGATTGAGCTTAAGAAAGTTGAGAAAGCTCTTAAAGATTAATTTTGGGTAAGTGCAATGCATGAGGAGCTTAATCAATTTGTTCGAAATAATGTTTGGTATCTAGTGCCTAGGCCTGATGATTGCAATGTGATAGGTACTAAGTGGATTTTCAAAAACATGATCGATGACCAGGGTACCATAACAAGAAATAAGGCTAGGCTAGTTGCTCAGGGGTACACTCAGGTTGAAGGGGTAGATTTTGATTAGACATTTGCCCCTGTTGCACGTCTTGAGTCCATTCGCATCCTTCTTGCGGTTGCTTGTACTTTAGGGTTCCAACTGTATCAAATGGATGTCAAAAGTGCCTTTTTCAATGGAATACTTCAAGAAGAGGCATATGTTGAACAGCCCAAAGGATTCATCAATCCTAAGTTTTCTCATTATGTTTACAAATTAAATAAAGCCTTGTATGGTTTGAAACAAGCTCCTAGAGTTTGGTATGACAGACTCACTACATATCTTGTTGATCATAGTTTTTCACGAGGTGTACAGACAGAACTCTATTCATTAGACATATTAAAGAAACCATAACTATAGCACAGGTCTATGTTGATGATATTGTGTTTGGCTCTCCCATTGACTCCCTTGCTCATGAATTTGTCGAATGTATGAAACAAGAATTTGAAATGAGCATGGTTGGAGAGCCAAGTTACTTCCTTGGCCTTCAAGTAAAGCAAACTGACTACGGGTTGTTTGTCTCTCAGTCAAAGTATGCCAAAGACCTAGTTAAGCGATTTGGACTAGACAGTAAAAAACTCAAACGGACACCTATGAGCATGAGTGCTAAGTTGGGTCATGATCCTATAGGCGAAAGTGTTGATCGGACATTATAAATGAGTATGATAGGTAGCTTACTCTACCTTACAGCCAGTAGACCTGACATAGCTTTCAGTGTTGGAGTGTGTGCGAGATTTCAAGCAGATCCTAAGGAATCCCATTTGAGTGCAGTGAGACGTATCATTAGGTATGTGAATGGGACTGTAAATCATGGGATCTTATATTCCAACGAGTCAAATCTTGAACTCGCCGACTATTCTAATGCCAATTAGGTTGGAAATGCCGATGATAGGAAGAGTACCTCAGGTGGATGCTTCTATGTTGGTTCTAATCTTGTGTCATGGATGAGTAAGAAACAAAACTCAGTTTCTCTGTCTACAACCGAGGCAAAAAATACATTGCAGCCGGTAGCTGCTGCACTCAATTGCTTTGGATGAAGCAACTGTTGAATGATTATGGGATAAATCAGGGCACCATGATCGTGTTTTGTGATAACACTAGTGCTATCAACATCTCCAAAAATCCTGTTCAACACTCTAGGACTAAACATAATGATATTCGTTATCACTTCATTCGTGAACTTGTTGAGTCCAATATGGTATCACTTGAACACATTGCTACAGAAAATCAGCTTGCCGATCTGTTCACTAAACCTTTACATGGTCTGAGGTTCGAGTCACTTAGGAAGGCTGTTGGTATTTGTGTACCTCCTTGACCAGTTTTATAGGAACATTCATGTACAGTTCACCTCAGTGTCCATTTTTGCATTCATTTCATTACATATTCGTTTTGTTTGCATTTGTCTTTTTCATATATTTTTCACCTCATCATATAAAATTTAAAAATAAAAAAAATAAATAAACTTCAGATGACACAACTATGTGGTGCATTCATGTTTTTAAAAAAAAAAATTAAAAACAAAAATTTTTTGTTTAAAAAAAATTAAAAGCAAAAATTAAAAAAAAAATTGGAAATTTCTACAACATGATACATAATTCTGAACTTGTATGTTGTGATCGGGTATGAGCTAAAGTAGATAAGCTGTAGCATTATTTCCATTGCTTGATTAAGTCATCATGGAGTACTTAGTATAGGTGTCTTCATGTACCATCTGCACTGTACACACTATGAATTTGTTAGTGGGACTCTACCCCGTGTGTAATATTTGAGATGGTTGTCACATGTTAATAGGGTGACTTTGAACATGAATTGACCAATATTTAGTAGACTTAAACCCAAAAATAATCCCCCAATTACAGTAAGCTCATATCTTAATGTTCTTCTTCGGGCATATTTGACTCGAGCAATTAAACCTGCAGGGTCTCTTAAAACTAGGTGCCTATGGTCAACTGACTTGGGTTAACCGACCTAAAACTCGCTACAGGGGTCATCTTAGTTGCCTAATGAGAGAAGAACCTGTACTTAAGATGAAAAATCAATGAGCTAGAAAAATGAGAAAAATGTGCCAAATATGGAGAGCTGGAATAATATGAAATTCTGAAAAATATAAAATCTCATAGTAAGGGGGAGCTACGTAAAAATGATAAGTATATGTCCTACTGCACATTACATGGTTTGACTTTCATTAGTAGGAGGATATACTTATTGGCAATAATTGGCATGTCCCTTCTTACAAAATTAAGGTTTGAAGTCCCACATGCATTGGACTAGTGACACTTTACATACATAAGTCACTTGTATTTTTTACTCCATTTTGATCTGCACTGAGTATGTGGGAAGGTCTATGACTTATTGATTTTGTCTTTGCATCCTATCAACTGGATTTTTAAGTTATTACGTGTTATTGCTCAGATTGTAATTGACACGATACCCTTCAGCATTTGTGACAAAAAGGGGAAGAGAAAAGTGTAACTAAGAGAGAGACATAGATACATTGATTTACTGCATAACATTTATGATTTATTACATAACATTTATGAGAGTTCGCGATAAAGGGGAGTGTTGCGTTGCGTTGCATTGCATTCCATATCATATCCATTGCTGTATGAGTTTTGATGTTTAGTGATATTGGTGTTTCGGTTGGTATTCTGATTAGTATCAATGTCACGTCTCAAACTAGCATGTTGAATTGTAATTAAGTGCTTTAATTTTTATATTTCCTGTATCACGTGCTTTTACACTGGGTATGTAACTTTTTAGATTTCAGGAAACAGGTACAACAAGAAATGCAAGACTCAGTTATTCGAATTTTGAGTAGTTTAGGTTGTTATAATTGATTTTAATCCCTTGACTTGAATTTGTATAATTTTGTCACAGAATGTCAAAGGGGGATATTGTTAGATTCTATATTTTAATTGGCATTCTATGAACAAAAAAAGGACTTAATTGTATATGTCTAAAAGTCAAGGCATGAAGTGCAATATTATATAGTTGAGTTGGGCTAGGGTTTGAGCTTGTAAAACTAGAGGCCCATAAGTTAAAGTCTATATATATATACATATATAGACACACACACACACACACACACACACACACACACACACACACACATACACTGAAGAGGTGTGTCGTTGGCTGCCATATTAAAAGGTGGGGTTGAAATTGGATTTTGGAATAAAAAACGAGCCGGCAGCTTGGAGGGGGAATTGAGCTGAATTTCATATCTTCTCACAAAGTTAAGGGCTACCTATTGAAGTCAGCTGCTGGAATTAAAATTGGATGCTACTGGGTTGAGTTGTGTGTGTATGTATATATATATATATATATATATATATATATGCCCAACATCTTCCTATATTCCTCCAAGAGATTCAAGGCAATTTTATTGGCGAATTCAACAACATAATTCTTGTGATCCGGCAACCTACCATTGGGAAAACATCAAATCCACCTTCATCAAATACTACAACAAATTCTTCTAGAGTATCTATTGAGACTTGAAGATCGGGGTTTCGATAATTGGAGAATGGGGAGTTCTCTGAAATCCACAGGAGATAAACGAAATCAAGAGCCGGGAATTGGTGTAAAGCACGCAATCCGGGAGGGTTAGGAGCCGAGAGTTAGTGCAAGACCACGTATTCCAGTAGAAATCTTGGGAAACTACAATCAGGAAGTTAGAAAAACTAGTGTGGGTTGAGTTTGACGGATTGTAAGAGATATTTTCATTTATAGTGGATTGGTACTGGCTTGGGCCCGGAATTTTACCCACACTGGGGTTTCTCCGTCATCAAACAATAGCGTTCTTCATATTTCTGCAATTTACTTATTTTTGGTAATTCAACGTAGGATAGTAAAGCATGTGAATTGACTTGGACACATTAATAATTGTGACTTGTTGCATTTGTTAATTAATTTGTAAAATTTCGCATAAACACCTATTCACCCCCTCTAGGTGTTATTTGGGTCAAACTACACTATTTCATTTTTGTTTTTTTTATCCTTCCTCATCTGTATCTAGTGAGATACTCTCGAGAAAAGCTGTTTTTGTAGATAAACTTAAGCAAACATGATCTACATTAGAGAAGCTCTCAACAAACATTGCAAATATATTTTCTCCTCTTAATATGGAAACTTTTCATATAAAAATGTGCATTAATTTATAGGAATTAAACAAGTGATGCTGGTAAATAAAGAAGATTCTCAACATTCAAGACGAGCATTTGTTTTAGAAAGTTGGCTTTTTAAGTAAGCCTCTATTTGGTGCGATTAGATTTTTGATATAAATTTAAGTTAAAATTAATTACATGTCATGGAATCTACAATTTTTTAAACATACATTTTTATCAAGTTTCATCAAAATTCTAAAAATTTGATTTTTTTTTTCTAGATTTTGCTCTGTCACTCCAGGGGGCACTAAATGAGTGCACCTATTTGTCCGGGGCCTATGTAGTCCTAGACGAATAGCAAAACCCTTTTAGTTATACGAAATAGGAGATAAATTTACTAAAATGTAAAAAATGAAAATTATAAAATAGATATTTTTTTTTATTGATAAAAGTTAACAATGAGCACGGTATTATTTTAACAAAAGAATAATGTTATTTGCAATCACTCACTATTCCAGTCGCCCTACGTGACATACATATGGCGGTTAGTTATTTGATATATGTGGCAAAAAAATTATCACATTAATATATCATATCACAAACCGTCATGTAGAATGTCACGTAGGGCGATTACTGCAGTGAACGATTATGAATAGCATTACTTTTAACAAAAACAGTTACATTTAGCAAATGTAATTTAAAAAAAAAAAGTAAAATAACGTTATTTATTCAAATAATAATTTATTTAAAAGTTATTTTACATCATTTTTAGACTTAGCAAACATACTCTAGACTACTCATCTTTTGTATACGTCATCTTTTACAAGTATATCTACATCTACAATATATTAAAAGTGGGGACGGTGGAGAAACTTTCAAATACAAAATTTACCTTTACATATTTAATTATATGCACACTATAGCCTCATAATTGGAATACCAATTTATAAATATTTACCATTTTGTTTAGAATTAATAAAATATAAAGAGTGAAATATTTAATTGATATTTATCATTTTGGATTGGAATTAATATAATGAGTGAAACTAACATTCAATTATATCAAAAAATAAAAATAAAAATCTGCGACTTACGATTCAATTGACAATTTTGTTCTTACACTTTTTATTTTTTCACCAACGAATCAATTTTTATTTTTCATCAATAAAATTCTTATTAATATTCATGATTTACATTATAATTCTTGCAATGAGTTTTTATTTTTCATTAACAAAGCAATTTTTAATATTCATGCTTTATATTATAATTCATCCATTAAGTTATTATTTAATTGATGTTTCAAATATTTTAAAGATTGCATTAATATATTAATGAGATGCTCAATGAATAAAAAAGAAATTACACATGGAAATTCAATGACTAACATTTAATTGATTTTTTTCTTTAAAATTTTTAATTTTCATCAACAAGCCCTTATTACCAATTTAATTAATATTTATCATTTGGGTCGGAATTAATATACAGAGTGAATCTGACATTCAAATAATAATAATAATAATAATAATAATAATAATAATAATAATAATAATAATAATAATAATAATAATAATAA
>NC_036255.1:1363581-1405814 GCF_002742605.1 Olea europaea var. sylvestris
TTTTCATCAACAAAACCCTTATTAATCTTCATGATTTTCATTATAATTCATCCATTGAGTTTTTATTTTTCATTAACAAAGCAATTTTTATTTTTCATCAACAAAGCCCTTATTAATCTTCATGATTTAAATTATAATCCATCCATTAGGTTATTAGTTAATTTAATTGAAGTTACAAAATTGGAAGGTTGCATTAATGTATTAATGATGTGACAAATGTGCTAAAGGTCACATTAATATATTAACTGGGACATTCGATCACTAAAAAAAAAAAAGAGAGAGAAAAAAATTACACATGAAAATTCAATGGCTTATCTTTCAATTAATTAATTTTTCCTTACATTTTTTATTTTTCATCAACAAAGCCCTTATTAATTTTCATAATTTACATTATAATTTAAGCATTAAGTTATTATTTAATTGAGGATGCAAAGTTGAAAGGTTGCATTAATATATTAATGAGGTTACAAATATGTTAAAGTAAATAACTTCTAATTATTAGGGTTTTTAAGATTAGCAATAATCCTTTCTTCTTCCAATCACTTCTACTCTACGTATGAATGATTGGGAAACATTCAATTGATTATTTTATTTTGAAAATTCTTATTTTTGATCAACAAAGTCCTTATTAATCTTCATAATTTACATTATAGATCCTGCATTAAGTTATTATTTAATTAATATTTATCATTTGGTTTGGATTTAATATAAAGAGTTAACTAACATTCAATTACTAAAAAAATATTAAACGAAAATTCAGTGACTTAACATTCAATTGACTATTTTGTTCATAAATTTTTTATGGGAAGGCTCTTGTGTGGCAAAAAATAATTAAAATGTGTGAGTCCAACTTTCCAATAATGGCAAACATATGTTAGACATATTTTGATTAACAAAGTAATATTATTTATTAACTTTGGTAATTAGATAACATAATTATATTTTAATTAACTATTTTAAGAAAATTGGCCAAATAAGGATTTAATATGAAAGTAATTATGACCATCATAGCTAACAAAACCAACCAACATTTCTCATTCTATCCTCGTGCCATTATATGTATAAAACCAACCTTGCTCATTCTATTCTACGCTCAAAATTTGTAAGTAAAAATCAGCATAAAAGGGTAAAAACTATTGTTAATAAAAGCAATTTTTCTTATGCTAGAGTTTCTCAAACTCTATTTCTAAGTTGATGATCATTTCGAAGTTTTTTCTTTTTTTTCTTTTTGGTTATCATTTATCTTGATTTGCATTTCAAATTGATTTCTAATATCATGGATTTAATTATATCACTAACTTTTTAATTTTGAATGACAGAAACATCACAGATAAATACATAATCATCAAAATCACTAACATAAATGAGGTTTGATTCATCAATAGATCAACAAAATAAATTAGGTCATCAATTTAATTTGAAAAATATTAACTTTTTCCGTTTTGTTAATTGTTAATATATATTTTTGTTGTCATATTTTAAATTTGTTTTTATACTTGGAGGATTGATATCACCAAACAAAAGTTGCAATCATATTTTTATAAAACAACTGGCTTTGAAGAAGAGTGGATTATAAAAGTATCCATACACCGAAAAGGTTCCATTGAGATCTACAGCAACAAAAATGGCCTTGTTGAAGTTTTAAAACTAATTTTGTGTCATGAGGAGGTATTATATAATGTTAGAATAATGTTTCTCATAGAATTTTCACTTTAGATTAATAGTTTTTTTTATATATATAATATTTTCATGGTAGTAAGATTCAAGCTACGTTGTTTAAGGACACAATCGAAAGATTCTTTCCTATGCTTGAGAAAGAATAAACATACCGACTTCGAAATAGAAAAAGAAGAGCAATCAACCTCCTATACTCAAATGTGAATGATGAAACTTCGGAGTTGCACTTGATCAATGCAGTGTTCCCGAATTTAACAGAAAATGCAGCTTCTTCTAATTATGTGACACAACATGGAATTCTTTCAACAAAAAATGAGTATGTTGACTACCTCAATGACAAACTAATTAGGTTATTCCCTGGAGAAAGTGAAAATTTTGTTAGATTTGACGACTCAATAGATGATACAAATCAATTTTATCAAGAGGAGTTCCTAAATACATTATTGCCAAATGGTATCCCACCACATAAGTTAATCTTGAAAAGAAATTGTCCAGTGATGCTTTTGAGGAATCTAGACCCATCCAACGGTCTTTGCACTGGAACAAGAATGATTTGTCGTGATTTCAAGAAATATATTATTCATACAAAAATAATCGTTGGACATCATTTTGGAAATCAAGTCTTTTTTCCACGCATCCCATTAACTCCAGCAAATGATGAAGGATATCCATTCAAATTCAAGAGGAAAACAATTTCCAATACATCTATGCTTTGCAATGACAATTAACAAGGCTCAAAGACAAATATTGCTTACTGTTGGAATATATCTTCCTGAACATGTATTCTTTCATTGGCAACTATATGATGTAGATTGAATCTGCAAATACACGACAACAATAACCAAACGGATTGAATTCAGAAACAAACTTTTATTATTTTGTGAACAACCAAGAAAACCCCAGGAGGCGTCTTGCAGCTCCTTAAATATGAAAGAAAAGATAACCTATTGGGCCAGCAGTCCTAAAATGGGCTGGGCTACAAAATGGAAATAACAAATACTGAAAATAAATAACACAAAAACTTAAAATGCTGTTTTGACACACTAAACAACTTCAAATGCCCAAAAACTCTCGTACATCACAGCAAAGCTGTGAGTTCAATCCGAAACGCTATCTACCTTTTCGAAATGGGGTTATGGGCCCAAAACGAACACCAAACGCAAAAGTTACATCAATTTCTTTGAAAGCCCACCATCCAACCGTTTCATGTATGCCAATGCCTGTTCCTCCACATAAACCTCACCACTATATGTCACACTTTCTCGTGGAGTTTCAATGCAAACAACAAAAATTCTAGTAAAAGCAAAAGATAAAAAAAAGAAAAGATGTGGGACTTTGACAAAGAATATTGTGACCAAAGAAGTATTATTGCAATCATATCATTACACTTTAGTTTGTTCAACATTTTCACATTATATACATAATTTCATAAAGTCTTATATATATATATATATATATATATATATTAACAATATCAATTATCTCTATTGTTTTAAAACATGGTATTAGTAATTCAAAAATAGTACGTATATCATTCATCAATACATAAAACGTGCAACGCATATGCTTACTACTAGTAAACCCCATAAGGGGACAAGTATAGGTAAGTTAGTTTATTCTTTGGCATGCATGTTATCCCTTTTTTGCAAGCACTTAAATGTTCTATTATTGACATATCAATATACTCGACTTGTTTTGATGTTTAGAGGATATTTACTTGATATTTGATAAGTCGACTCCATCTAAAACACACATTTTTTTTAATTTTTTTTTTTTTTTGCAATTCTATTGCCAATTGAAATCGGAAAACAATATAAAGAGAGTCTCATAAACTTAAAGTGTCGAATAAATTTTGACCCTAACAATCCATAGATAGTATGATATTGTAAATGCATGTAATTCAGCTCATGTTTGGTGCCATTTTTTAAAACTAATTTTTTAAATTAATTTTTAATCACACATTTCATAGGAACTACAACTTTTATCAACATTTCAATCATACATTTCCTCAACTTATATTAAAAATCTAATGATATGTTAGATTGGCTTATAACCAGTTTGGAATGACTTTTGAAAAATCAAAAAGAGCCATTAAGACTCAAAAGTAACTCTTAGACTCGTTCGGCTAATTTTATGAAAGTATTTCTTTTAGTTAGAAGATGTTTTAGAACAAGTCTGTCTAATGTTGTTTTTTTCTAAAAGTACTTCTGAAATACGAAGTGTTTTTAAAAATTAGTTTTTGTTATAAATAATATTATTATTAGTAATGAAAATTATATCCCTGCAGTCCTATTTTTTATTACAATTATATACATAATTCTTCATTGTATTGATAAGACACACAAGTCTATTAAATTCTCTATTCCTTTCTTTTTTCTCTCTAGTTTATAACATGTTATCAGCACGAAATTCTAACAAATTTAGTTAGATAAATCTATTTCTCTTTCTGCTTTCAAATATTTAACTAGTTGAAATAGAATCTTTGTTTCCTTCAATTGACATGAAGTTTTATCCAATTGAGTTTACAAAAAAAACTCTTTTTCTTTGTATTATTTTAACTTTAAATTGTATAACACAAAGGTATAGTTATTCAATATGATTATATCAATTTGACTATACAAAATATGATAAATAAATATTTACATGAATATAAATTTTTCATTCAATATTTTAGAAGAATATTGTATTATTGTTCTTGAAAAGAAAAAACGATCTAAATCAATATTTAAAACATTATTGTATTATTATTCTTGAAAAGAAATAATCTAACTCAATACTTCATAAGAATGTTGTTGCATAGCTTGAAAATGAATATGATACTTATATTATTTGGTCGCTCCTGAAAAAGCAAAAATTCACACATACAATTTTTGAAATAATATTGTATTATTACTTCTGAAAAAGCATAATATTTTTTCATATTATATTCTTGAATATAATTTGTTTCTAATTGTGCTTTCACGAAGAAACACAATTTACAATTCGATTAATATTTCTGTAGAATATTATGTAGATTTTGACCAAAAAAAAAACTATATCATTTTAATAATCCGACAAAACATTAATTGTCCCAAAAGACAAGATATTACAATTATTCCAGAAGAATATTATTTATTGCTCTTGAAGAAGCAGTGGTTGTTTTAATTACACATAGCGAGTATGATTTTATTCTGTATGAATATTTGTTTGCATTAATCAAGTTAATTCACGTTAACGTGAAAACATAAATTTTATGTTAATATATCTACTTTTTCAATTGAACTAGAATTAATAAGTTCAAGGCAATATTGCATGTGTGTTTCATCTTTTCTCCTAGTTAATTGTTTGTTTTTTCTCATTGTTCAATTCTTGTTCTTTTTAATATGAGTATAATTTTATAAATTTAGCACTCGTATATATGTCTATTATAAAATATTATTTTTCCTGAAGTAACACATTATTATTGATATTTCTAAATAGAGTCTACTTGCTTTGGAAGAGCATAATTAAATAAAATCTAACATAAATTATGTTTTTGTTTCTAAAGAGTATATTTTTACATAATTTATATTTTAAATAATAATATGTTATTACTCTCTAAGAGCATGATGTTAAAATTTTAATATTTTAAAAAAAATTAGTATATTGCTCTTCAAGAAGCAATAGTAAATACAACATGCTCTCGAAGTAACAAATGTTTTGAAAGATATATAATTTTGAATAAGTATTTTATTCCTAAACAAAAACATACAACTCATATTATGTAACATTGATTCTTATATGATTATATCATGATTAATCATATTTTCGAAAAGCATCTTTTATTTGATTGAATAGTTATTTAAATGGCAAACATTGTATTGAGCAAGAAGTTCAATTACTGAATATATTATTATTTGGCACGACCATATTGAACCATCACTGAATTAATAATGATGCAAAATTGAAAATTCAATATTCAACGAAAAACTAGAAGATTTTTCAATCTGAAGAATTCATATATGATGCTTGTTATTTTTATTAAAAAATGATCATTGATCGTCACTAGTTAAAATGTGGATTGAAATCCCTCTATTTTTGAAAATTAATTATGATGATATATGGGGCCACATTATCCTCTACGTTGACCATATAGATATCATTTGTATATAATAGATTCGATATAACTACTAGATGATTGCATGTGTTCGTAATCTGAAGTTTGCAAAATTACTACTCAAAAGTTAAATTACGAGCATAATTTTTAGATTATAAAATCAAGATAATGTGTCTTATTAATGATAATGAGTTTAAATCTTAACATTTTAGTAAGTGCTAGTTGGGATGACAATAAATGATTTAACACTATTATTTGTTAAGTGCTTCCAAATTAATTTATAAATCATTATTATTGAGAACAAAGTGTTTCCCACTTCTGTCTAGGAAATGCGATTAGTATCATGCCAACATCAAAGTTTTTCCATTTTATTTGGCTTGTGGTCAAAGACTAATTTTTCATCTAATTACTTTGAAGTACAATACATATGTAATTGATTCACCACAATGCACTAAGATGAAAAGAAAAGAATGCAGTGAATAAGTGCATAGTTTGAACTCTTATCCCAAGCAAAAGATAGTTTACAATGCAGTAAAAATGATTGTCAATTTAATTGGACAATCTCAGCATTAGGGGGAGGACTTAAGAAGTTCGAAATGATATACATATGCATCATTATCTAAATTCTCGCAAAAGACAATTCGAACTAAAAGTTCGAAAGATAATTCACTTAGAAGCATTTATTAACTAAAAAGATCAATAACATATTACACACTAACTTCAGATGCTTCAACTTGAATTAAAGTCTTGAGGACAATTAGTTAAAATTATGGCATACTTAAAATGTGATAATATTCGATTCTAATACAAAAATCTTCAAATGAAGCAATTAGCAAAGATAGTCATATTAAAAAGGCATATACTCTTAATGAGTATTTAAACATAACAAATTATAAAATTTCGGAAGAGGTTCAGGTGTCTGATAGGTGAAAATTGAGATATCTCTATTAGTTATGTCGTTATGCAACATAAATAGAATCGAAAAAGAAATGGTTGTCAACAACACTTTTGTACATAATGTATTGCATCATATTATGAATAGCGAGAATATCGAAATAAATTTGTTAAAGTACATCGATCGAAGAAGTAATTGATCAAATAAAATGATGTAATCCTATCAAAATTGAATTTATTAAAGAAACCTGAAATTTCTAAATTTACAGTGTGAACACCTGAAGGTGAATACTTATGCGAAATAAAAATTAAAAAAATTAAATGTATGACTCTTTACATAATGAATTTCGTAAAGATTTGTATAAATAGATAAATTATCATGTGGTGGATATAATCACAAGTCTATATTTTATTAGTCTAACAATACATGGAATTTGATATGTATATAATAAATTTAATTATAGCCAACTCATCTGACATAACCATTAATTTTCTTGAAAGATTTAATATGCCCCCGTTTGGCCCCCATTCTCATCAAATGTTAATGGTTGGAATAGTGTTTTTTTTGAAAAATGTGTTGTTGAAAAAGAATTAAAATTTTTTGATTTGCGTGTAATATTATTTTATGGAAGATTGTATGATTGAAAATAAGAGAGAAAAAGAATGAGAATGGGGGCCAAACGGGAGCTATATCTAAAGCATATAATTCAAGTGATAATAGAATGAGGGGGATAAATAAGCGTTGTACTCTTTTTTACTTGATCAATGTTTTGTCCCATTGAATTTTCTAAACAAGAATTTTAACGTGACAATTTTTGTAGCATATCCAAAAAAATAACATACTATTTCTTCTTCATTATGATTTTCTCATGAATTTTCCTAATAAAAATTTAAAAAGGCATATTTTTTGTGTCATAAATGTTCACAACATACAATACATATATCCTCAAAATAATGATTTTTTACATATGAGACTCCCAAAGAAATCAATAAGAGCTATTTTTAGAATCATCATGTTACTTCGATCAACAAAGGTTGATAAATATTTCATAAGATGACGGTGTTATTTGAATATTATACAAGACAATAGAGACATACTTTACAAAAAATTGCAATATGGAAGACATTGGCATACAAGACATGGATCGCTTTCTATAAGAATTTTCATTTATTGAAATCAAGGGCAGCAGTTGTACTCTTTTTCTACGATCAAGTTTTGTCTCATTAGATTTTCTTGACAATGTTTTAACGAGTCAAATGTTTTGTAATGTGTTATCTAAAGGGGAGTATTGTAAATAATATAATTATTAGTAAATAACAATTTTACCCATACAACCCTAGTTTTTATTACTATTATATCCTTAATGCTTCCCGATAAATATTAGATTTTGATTCTTAGTAAAACATACAAGTCTATTGACTTCTCAATTCTCTCTAGTTTATAACAATTTTCAAACAAAAATTAATGTAGTTTTTTTTAAAAGCTCTTTTACACGAAATAAAAGTAAAAGTCATGCCGAACGAGTTCTTAATTTTCAACCTATAAAATATTATACTTTTCCATAAAGTTGGGCTTTTGGAAATTGTGAATTGCCTAAAAAATTAAAATCTACTCCCTCTGTGCGTGTGTATTTCCTTGTTTTTGGAAAACATGATCATGTAACTAACTTTTCAAAAATATTTTTCATGAAAAAAATGATAATCAAACGTCCCAAAAGTAAAAATTTGGGTAAAAAAAAAAGACATTTTTTATTAAGAATAAAGCCAATCAAAATTTTTAATTAAACCAAACGGGACTTAATACAAGACAAACAAAATCCCACTCCAAAGACCGCACCCTCATCTCACCCCAACCCAACCCAACCCAACCCAACCTAATCCAAAAAAATAAAAATGAATATAGATAAAGGATAAAACTACTTGTACATTTTTTTTGTGTACATATTAAATGACACTTCCTTATATAAGGGGGCTGCCATAATTTTTATTATGTGCTTATGTGCTGAGGCTCCCTTCATGTAAGAGAGTGTCAACGATATGTACACGAAAAGTGTTCATGTACCACTACTCATAAATAAAAACCAATGAGTAGGGGCTCCCTCCATGTGAGGAAGGAGGTGTCAACGATTATATATATGAAAAGTGTATATGTACCACTACTCTTAGATAAATACCAATAAACAGGAAACTCGAAGCTAGAAGAATCTATTCTAGTTGTTTACAGCACACCCAAAAATGACAAGACAATGATGACCATCATTTCATCTTAAAAATCAATTTCCTTAATTAACAATAACATAAGAATTTATTCTATATTTTCATGGTAAGCATCTGTCAATTTGTTCAAATCCACTCAGAATCAGGACTTTTTTTTCTTTTTTTTATCATCATTCTTCATTTATAAAAAGAGGCAATTGATATTTATTATATATTCAACCGTGCAATGAACAAGATTATAATTATTTTCTTAAATGTATTTTAGTAATGTAGATTCTGTTACGCTTTTTTCAATGAGGCTCTAAACATTGTCAATCCTAACTTTCAAGTTCACGCATTATATAAATATTCATACACGAACTTGGGAGACTATTGTTACGCCTCTTCCAATAAGGCTCTAAGCATTGACAAATGACAGCTGCATCGCAAGAGAACTTAGGCCCGCACTTGGCCGAACCCCCATGGCCGAGCCCCCATGGATGAGCCACCATGGCCGAACCCCCATGACCGAACCCCAATGAAGGGCGGAGCCCCCATGAACAAGGCGAGGAAGGTAGAGGCATCTTAAGGAAGATCTTCATACAAGATCTTGTAACAAGTGGGTAATGTGACTACTCACTGACTCACTGCATGGGCGGCTCAACTCAATCAGCAAATCAAGTCTAGTCTTACATGTCAGCCTTAGAACTGCTAATGGTCATAACATTAAATGCACTTGAGCCTACACCTGACTGATTGATGCCTATGACAAAAGGCCCTAGCCGCCAAGATGAGGCCACGTGTCTCTTCATCCAATGGCTCTTACTCATCCTCTTCTATTACAAAAGCTCGCACTTGATGTCAATTCAAAAGTTATGCAAGTTTAAACTTTGATACTATAACTTTGCTCTCTATATTCTTTACTCCCGATTTCGACCCTCTTTATATTGGAGGTTCACATTAAAAGCCTACCCACACTCACATATATCTTCTCCAACTGACTTAATCGTTGGAGTGCGTGCGTGCGGTCAGCTCCACCTCCATCGGAGAAGGCCACGTGTGTCTAACGGTTTGTCCTGGTGTGCAGGAAAACGGCTTGTTCAAACGTGAGGTCTCGAGATCTGTTGGCAATCTGGAGGTACACTTTTTGAAGTCAACAAATTCTTTCATTTCGAACAAGTTACTAATATTTTTTGCTAGTAGGATAGGAAGGAAAACAGGAAGAATGATGGAGAGGTTGCTTACATGTGTTGAGGCCCCCGACTTCCAGAGACACGATACGATACGAACAAACAGATGCTTGACTTCTAAAAGATGTAAAATGTCGAATACATATCGATTAAATTTTTTTGAAATTATATATTTGCTTTATTATATAAAAAATTAGAGACTTGTCAAACACATGTCCAAGTATCGGACACCATGCTTCACAACTTTTTTTCTTATTTATGTTATCCCTCTGAATCCACATAATGTAATGTAAAATCACTGGCAAGTAGCAACTCTAAAGCATGCAAAATTATTCAATATGCAAGCAGGCTAAGGATTGAGCTCATGCAATTCAAGAAAATTAACTGATTATATGGGGGAAAAAATTTATGAGGTTATGAGCGATGATGATCATACACAGCTGGATATGGTGCCGATTTTCATCATACTAAGAGCATGTTTGATTCTCATTAATTGGAAAAAAAATGAGTTTTGAATAGTATTTTTGAAAGAATACGTGGTTAAAAGTAAGGAAAAGTTAGAATATTTTATTGTGTGAATGTGGTTGAAGATGATCCTATAACAAATTATAAATTAAATTAATGGAAATCAAACAGCCCTGAACGTATAGAGAGGCAAAGCAAATATTTTGAAGAGTAAATAGAGATGGAAGGCTCCATATTCATTGCAATTTCTTTTAGATTCCAATTTAGTTCCCATTCAACATTATTGAACTTAAAGCATCTTTTATCCCAAGTTTTAGTCCATCTTTCCTTCTATTATTGCCATTTTATTCTTTTTTCTCTAGTTATCATATCTTTGCAAGATATTCTTCTCCCATTGCATCAACCTCTTAGCCAAATACTCTTCTTTAAATCCCTTGCACCTTCTCTTAATTTCTTTGCCAGCCAACCTTGTTGAAATCCATTGTTTCCCTTTCAAAAGTCCCGACCCCTCCCGTAGGATTTCTTCCTGGTATCAACTGTTTCACAATGTTCTAAACTCGACTCACGTACTGCAAACAAAAGAAACCTCTCACACACAACATATATAATCTTATTAGGGATCCCATTTCTTGATTAAATAAGAATTCATCATTGGAAATGAATTGGAAAAAGGGGAGTATTGAGATTAATATCCCTTCTCAACAGCAAGAAACTAAGAACAAATCTTGCAAGCCAAGCTTTTCATGCAAAGAATGGATTTTGAGTGTCTGGAAATTTGCCAAACAAGATGTCAACAGAGTATTATTCTCTCTTAAAATGGGGTTTGCAGTTCTTGTTGTATCACTTCTAATACTATGCCAAGCACCTTATCAAGTTTTTGGCATCAATATTGTCTGGGCCATTCTCACTGTTGCCATCATGTTTGAATATACCGTCGGTACGTCTATAGAATTCATATAAATAAATTTGTTCTGTCTTTAATCGCGTAACCTTCTAGACGAGGTGGTTCAATGTAAATGAATAGCTATGCATCATCAATCTTTATGTCTCTGAAGGTGCCACGTTCAGTCGAGGATTCAACCGAGCATTTGGTACCATAGTCGCCGGAATCTTAGCCATTGGTATCGCTCAGTTAGCTTTGAAAACTGGAAGGATTGTGGAGCCTATTGTAATTGGTCTGAGCATCTTCACTGTTGGTAGGACAGATAAACGAACTCTTTATTTCCATTTTCAGTCGATCAAGTAATTCAATACAAATCAATAAGGATATGGAGAGCAATAATTATTTTTAAAAAAAAAAATGAAAAACATAAACTCCCCACAAACGCAGATTTATAGTAGTTCATTCTCAAATTAATATCTATGACCACTCACCGTCGTAGATTTTTCACTGATTCAGAGAAAAATAATTTTACAAGGAAAATCTCACTCCTCTAATTTCAGTCACACATCACACAAACGGCACCTCGGACTCCTTTATAGAATAAGAATCTAGAGCATCCTAATACAAATATATAAATCGTCCATATATCTCTTTAATAAAGAAAATTCAACTTAGGAGCTCCGGTTCTAGAAATCACATTTTACAATCAATGATAAGACAATGAAAAAAGTTTATTGTACATCACCATTTACATAATCTTTTACAGATTGATGAGGTGATGATAAATTGAATTAAAATTGTCAAAATCTGTTCACTACTTAAGTGGTTGTGCTAATGTAGTGTTGGTTAATGGCTTAAGGAAATTGGGAGAATTTTCTTTTTGATTTAGTTTTTGAGATTTTGACTCAGTCAAACTCGCCACATCAACCGAAAAACAATATAGTTAACGTCCGCAGAAACCAACACCCCCAACCACCAGCATTACCACCAACCAAAGGCAAACTCATATGACTAAGGAGAAACTTGGTTTAACATTTTGCAGGGGCTGTAACATCATTCATGAAGTTATTGCCATCCTTCGTGCCATATGAGACTGGATTTAGAGTTATACTTTTCACCTACTGTTTGATCATTGTCTCCGGCTATCGAATGGGGAACCCGATCAGAACGGCCATGGATCGACTTTACTCAATTGCCATTGGAGGGATCATAGCAGTAGCAGTAAATGTATTCATTTTTCCTATATGGGCTGGGGAGCAGTTACACAAAGAACTCGTTGACAACTTCAATGCAGTGGCTGATGCACTTCAAGGTATACTAATCTATGAATACATCAACCCTTTATGGCTTGTTTGGTAGAGTCGATTGAAAAGAATTGGAATGTATTGAGGCAAAACAAGAAACTAAAATTTTGTCCAAACATGCCTTTTGACAATTATCTATCTGTTCTCTGTTTTATGAAATTTTAAATCCATTTGGTTTATGGCAGAATGTGTGAAGAAGTACTTGGAAGATGATGGATCAGATCTTTCAGAATTCTCGAAGACTGTCATCGATGAGTTTCCTGATGAACCTGCATATAGAAAATGCAGATCCACATTGAACTCCTCAGCCAAACTTGAATTCTTGGTACTAATTATCCTCAGTCAAGATAATATAGACAGATTTTTTCTCCTTTCTTCACAGGCTTAAAAGTTTGCACGCAGTACTGAAAGTATTACCTAGGGAAGTTTAATTAAGAGTGAGCACTTTTATCCAGAACCACCAGAACCAAACCAAACGAACCGGTTCTAGTTAAAATAAACTGTTTCCTGAAAAATTACACGGCCGTTTTTGCTTTACAATTTTTTTTTTTTTTAAAGTACAAAAAGAACCAAGCAAGACTGAACCAAAACCTATTGATTCTGATCCGCATGTAGAATTTTTGGACTTCAGTGATATTTAGTTCATTTCAATTCTCTTTAGAATCCAATCTAACATTATTATGCCCACCCTATGTTCAGTAAGAGCACTCACAGCCCAGGCACAACAATGTAATTATTAGAGGCGCACTCTACCACTGAGTTAATAGCCTGTCGTGCGAGCCTCCCAGTGGGGGCCTGCTATGCCAAAAGCGAGAGAAACCTCATCCTTCTCTTTCCTTTTTTGGCCCCCCATGTTGCCGACTTATCTAACTTCAGAAGCATAAAATATTGAATTGGTACCCTATGTTCAGTACTGCTTAACTGACATATCCAAACTTTTAAAAATGTTAAATATCGAATTGGATCAAGAAAGTCACAAGGATTATTTCATCTTCTTTCTGGTTTTGTGCATTAGGGCAATTCAGCAAAATGGGAGCCACCGCATGGAAGGTTTCAGCATTTCTTTTATCCATGGTTAGAGTATGTGAAGGTTGGTGCAGTTTTGAGATACTGTGCATATGAGGTTATGGCACTTCATGGTATACTTCACTCAGAAATTCAGGTAACTTTCTTTTCTGTTAATGTTATAGTTTCTATGAATTTTCAAACCGTTATTGAACGTCCCAATGCAAGAACCAATACCCTTCTCAAGAAAGCATAATAGTGCTTGCACAAGAATGATATTTAAGATCAATGAAATTTAGTTATTTATATTCATATCTTAGATGAACTCCTTCACATGCATGTAGAGTACTTTTTTTTGGCAAAATCTTGATATATACAATTTTGAAAGCACGACTATTTTTCTTTTGTTGTCACAAACAAGGATTGCGTGTCCAAATATTCTTCTCTTGTTTCGTAATGAATACATTATTTTTGGTGAAGTTCAGCATGGTATCAAAACAAACAAGAATTGTGTGTCCAAATATTCTCTGGGTTAGTCTTCTATGAAAATATCCCAAGTAGGGCTGTAAATTGATCGAATATGAATTGAATCTGCCCAAATTCGATCCGATCCGATCCGATCTGTTAAGAAAATTATCTTATCCGATCCGATCCGATAATTCAAGAGATATTTAATTGTTAAATCCATCTTCGATCCGTCGTGTTATCGGATATCAGATCTTATAACTCGATCCGAAATTGAAAAAATTAGAAAAATAAAAATTTTAGTCAACTTCTAACCCTAAATTAAAAGGCTTAGATAGCTTTTTACCCAATTCTTAGCCCACTTGTTTATAAATTGTAAATTTTATAATATTCTAGTAAGTATCCGATGTGGGAAGTGATACGTTAAAAATAATGAAAACAATTCCAATGTTAGCTCTTTTGGTTGTTTAATTTATAAAATAAATTAATTATTATTTTTATTTTATTTTAATTAATAAAAAATTAAATCTCTTCATATATTTCAATTAACAACATTATAATATTATCTAATATTATTAGTTATTTGAAAATTATGTTTAAGTACAACACAAGTTTCAAAAAAAAAAAAATAATAATAATAATAATAATAATAATAATAAATTATGTGTAATAAATTATGCAATAATATATAAATATATTATATTATTATAATAAATCGGATCGGATTGACATATATTCATATTTGCTCTATTTAGTTAACGGATTATCGGATTCGGATCTTAATCAGGTTATCGGAACTGATGTCCTAAATCCATCTCCCGTTAATTTCATTGAATTCGGATTGTATTCGGATCAAAATCCAATCCATTAACAGCCCTAATCCCGAGTGAGGCCTCCAACTAAAAAATGTATTTATTCTATATGTACAGGATTAGAGACGAAATTCTTCCTCTTCTCCAGAAATACCTCAACATGGTATGCTAGCATAAACCATACAAGAATATTGAGTTCAAATCTCATCGTAACCTCTATGACAGTTTCATGCACCAGACATTTGATTAAAGTATAAATAATGTTTGTACGTGAAGAGACATGTTAAAAATAAAAATAAAGTACAGAAATAAATTATTCCCTTCTCTAATTGAGTGAACTTCAAAATGAACTGACATGTCTCAGTTTCCATTGTCTTTTAGGCCCCATATAATCTTAGAATCACATTCCAGGAAGAGATCCAAGAGGCCACAAGTGATGCTACTGAGCTAATCAGATATCTTGGCAAAGATATATGTAATATGAGGAGAAGCCTCAAAACTTCCCAACTGAAAAGGGTTCATAGCTCAATAGAAAGACTCCAAAGGGCAATCATAATACACTCATACCTCCTTACATCTGCTAATGAGCCATTGGATAATTCATCGAAGCCCTCTCATGCCATCTCATCTACCTTTCCTGACCTCTCAATTCAACTGGTTGGGCCTGATAATAAATGTATTGAGCAAAACTATAATCTGCCATCCCAACCAAACTATGCAACAGCAGAATTGCAGAGAGGATCTTACCATGAGATGGTGAAGAAGCAATCAAGAAGTAGGCTCTATTCTTGGCCATCGAGGGAAGTTGATGTTATAGAAAATGAGGGAGGTTTTAGCTCAGATTTCATTCCCAGGATGCAGGCGCTGCAGAGCACTGCTACACTGTCACTTGCAACTTTTACATCATTGCTTGTGGAGTTTGTGGCTCGACTCGATCACTTAGTTGAAGCGGTGGAAAACCTGTCAAAGATGGCCAAATTCAAACAGGAGGCTCTGTGAGAGAAGCAAATGCTATTCACCTAGTATTGCATGTTTATAAAGACTATAAAAAGCAATTTCAAAGATTTTACATTAAATGTAAAATAAAACTCAATGACTTGTGGACTCATGATTCCGTTGTGCTCTGACCTTGTAATCCCAGCAAGAAATTCAATAGAAAGTTTCTGGCCCACATACAAATCAAACCATGAAGAAAAAACAAGTTCTCTCTCCCCTATCTTGGGCAACATTTTCTCCCACAGTGCACTTCTATTTCGTAAAAGAAATAGACAATCGGAAACTGGTTCCAATTTAATGCACAGGGTGTGCATAAAAGACAACACATGAACAAAGGGACAACCTTCTACTTCTGTGTTGATTCGATTTAGAATGATAGAGAAAGACATCAAACATTCATTCTGAAGTTTAGAGAATTGGAGAAAACAATCCCATGAACATTTTTAATGTTCACTCTGGTAGATGTGTGCCCAACCCTAGATGACATTTGATTTGAACAAGCCAGAAATAAACCCTGATGCATGATATTATCTCAAAATTAACATAAAGATCTGGAATTCACCAAATTATAAAAATCATCTCTAAGGTAAAATAAGAAAACAACAGTTTGACCTCTGTAACAAAAGATTTTGCCTTAACTCATCATAGGGGTGCAGGGGCTTTGCTGAGTTTTGCTCAGTGAAAACTTGGAAAAATGGAGTCTTTCATCTAAAACACTCCATCGACTGAAAACTGCGCTGTTAGGTGTTAACCAAGAATGTATTCAAATTTTCAGAGTGGTACTTTCGAATGTATCCAAAAATTACTTAAAAACGTTTCTCATTCACTTGTCATAAAATGGCCACAAGATCACAGAATCTGAGGTCCTAAACATTATTTGCTTCAATTCTTCACTGCCAAAGTTTACCCCAACACGTTTCCATTTCTGGCTTAATGTTAAATAGTTAATGCTTGAAGAAGAAAAGATGACAACTCCGAGAGTTTCATTTCCCATTGCCAGAAATATTTCATCAAATTTTCAGCACAGCGAGTGATGAACTCTTTAGCGATCAGAAATCCTTAGCCAGGAGACAAAAAATTAAAAATAAATAAAAAATAAAAGGGATCTTAGAGACCTATTACGCTAACACTTAAGTCATCATGATTTATAGGATAATATTTACCCAAAGCCTGTTTCTTTGATCAAGATCTCTAAATACAAATAAAGAATGCTATAACCTTCCGAGTAAGTTTCAATATTTGAAGATGGCAAAAAACAATTAAGCAAATAGAAAACTGATAAGCTTCATTATGGAGGGACTGCACCAAGTCAGAAACATTATTTTATAATAAAATATCATTTGCCTCTACAGTACACATACTACGAAAACCTTCATGGAAGAAAAGCAACTCTTTACATGAAAAGAAAAAAAAAGGATGATGCTTTCTCAGTAGGCTAACCAGCCTAGCTGATTTCTCCTTTATTGTCACACAAGCTTAATGGTAAGATGAAGACTTCCTTAATAAAAAAATAGGAGAGAAGAGTTTCTCATATTCAAATCACTAAGCAGACACGAAATGCAAAGCAGACACGAAATGCAAAACAGACACAAGTACATGCACAGAAACTGTGCTTTTAAAACCAAATTAGAAAAACTATATACAAAATCTTTCTTACATCATGGTTTGATGTGTCCTGAAAGATTTTCCAGGCTTGGACTGACCATGTCTCTACGGCTAGTGAGGCTGATACCAGAACTGCCCACTAACATTGCGATCAGGTTTCCTCCATGCACCCTTCCTTCTGGGATTGTACCCAGAGATGGGCTACGTCCAATATGCAGATGAGATTGCTGAAGAGCATGGTAATTCCAAATGTTGGCAGAAGTCACAACATTATCTTCAATCTTACTTATTTCAACGCTCTCGTCCTCAGCAGTTAAAATGCCATTCATCTTAGCAGGTTGGTTGGACTTGGACTCCTGGAAGACAGATCCAATAGTGGCAGCACCACTGTGAACAGATTTGTCCTTAACCAGGGCACTGTGAGATGTGCAGAGTCCAGTCTTCCCCCTGGCAAATGAGTTACAGGGACTGTAACTTTTGCCAAATTCAGAACCAGGCTGACCCCAAGAGAATCTCTTTCCACCACCATGGGCCTTGCAGAAATCAGTGCTGCCTTGAGCACTTTTTTCACACCCTTCAAATTTACACCTCTTGCCCCCACCATGACGGACACAAAAGTCAGTACGCCCCCTGGCGCTCTTTGTGCAATCTGGGACAGCACACCTTTTGCCGCCTCCATGCGCTACGCAGAAAAGGGTCCCTCCATGTACACTCTTTGGGCAAACCCCAACTTGGAATGTACAGCGCTTCCCTCCACCGTGGCCCTTGCAGAAACTTGTACTTCCTTCTGCACCCTTGTTGCACCCCAAAAATGTGCAGCGTTTGCCACCTCCATGAGCCTTGCAAAACATTGTGCTTCCCTGAGCCCCTTTAGTGCATTCCGGATACTGACATCGGCGGCCACCTCCATGTGATATGCAAAGGCCAGAGAGGCCTTCGGCACTCTTCGTGCAGTTCTCTATCTGGCATCTCTTGCCACCGCCATGTCGAATGCATAATCCAGATTTCCCCCTGGCTGCACAAGAGCAACCCTCATGGCTGCAACGCCGACCACCGCCATGAGCTATGCAAAAGTCTGTACGTCCTTCTGCACTTTTTGTACATCCTAAAAATTCACAACGTCGGCCACCACCATGAGCCTTGCAGAATGCAGATTGACCCTCGGCTCCTTTATGGCAACCAGGTCGTTGGCACCTTCGACCACCACCATGAGCTATACAGAGACCAGAAGCACCTCTTGCTCCCTTCAGACATCCCTGAAACTGACATTGCTTAGTACTACTACTACGCTGCTGTTGTGGCTGTGTTATCCCAGAAGTACAGGTGACTGAGACTTTTGGTGTTGTTACGACACTTGACGAGATATCTTTTACGACTGTTGCTGACTTAGTTTGCCTTAGAGCCTTGTTAAGAAAGTAGTTTGTTTCCATGTCTGGTGCAGTCTGCAGTGAATAAAAATGACTTCCTGCTGATCCTTTTTGTATGTTTAAAGATCCACCGCCAATTGGCATTTTGAGGATACTTTTTGGTTCTGTGGAGCTTCGATCAACATTTGCAATATCAGATTCAGCAGGCCCACTGGAAAGGCTCAACTCCAAATCAACCTTAGGACATGCATCAAATGATTTCAAATTGTAGCTGGCTGATAGTTTTGGACTTTGTGACTTCTCACGACCAAGATGGAGAGTGAAATCCAGTTCTAGATCCATCGTGGACTCTCCTTCCGTTTCTTTAGCTGAAGATAATGAGGTGCACGCAGTCACTGTGCAGCCTTTTCTGTCAGAAGAACTGCCCAGCTGGAGACATAATGAAGATCTAATTTGCTGGTCCAGAGATCCATTTATCAGGCTCCATTTGCGCTTGATTCCCTTAGGAGCAGATGCTAAAGGGATTGGAAAAGCAGGTGAATCAAGTTGTAAGATTCTATCAGCATAACAAACACCTCCAGCTCCAGGTGCTCCATTTTGGATGGAATTGCTCGGATTCTTGAATGCATTAGATACAGGGTTAGCAGCAAAACCCAGATTGTGGAATCTAGCATCCATGACCAATAGCTAAATGAGACAACACTTGTTTAAACCAAAACTCAGTTGCAGAGAACAGTCTGCCTGTCATCCAGGCTTACAGAAATTAGCGACAACACTACAGTTAGGTGTCTCTAAAAGTGTACAAACAACCCCCACTCACAAATCCTGAAGTATCACAGCGATCCATTTACTATAAAATGTGATCTGAAGTTCCACTAATTAGCAGCAATAACGGGTTATAATATTAAACAAGTTTGCATTCCTTCAGTATATTATGGCGGTTGGTCATCCTGTTCCATGAGGATCACATTATTGATAAGATGTGATTGCAAACCGTAAGTTAAAATAACGCAACAAAAGATTGTAACATTTCTTAATAAGGAAATAAGTTAATCTTTATACTACCAAAACATTTTCACAGAATCTAATGCTTCATGTCAATATTAATGATGGGAACTCCAAAGTACAATAAAATATAATAAGGTAAATAAATTTAAATCATAAAGTCAGAAAAGCAGTAATGCTATATGTGCCAATAAAATCTATTAAACACATCTACCACTCTAACACGGAAGTTAGTAATTCACTGTTGTAATTCTGTAAGCCAAATATAACAGCAGCGGAGAAAACGTACAAATACAAAGTTATCCGGTAGGCCTTTTCAAAAATGTGTTTGATTGGTGAACAATTTTACTTATTAAACATGAATGATAAAATAGTGTTGTTACGTCCAAAATATTGGCTTCAATTGTAACAGATTGTAACAGGGACATCATTGTGATAGGCCACCAATTAAGCACACGTCTTCTAGAAGATCCAAGAATAAAGGATGGTGACAGCACTAAATTCTGTTAGAAAATCAGTATTGTAACCAAATTCTGTTATAAGGCACTTATAAATGCAAGACGAGAGAAGAGAGGAAGGATATCATATATGAAGTGAGAAAAGTAAGTAGTAGGAGAGAATTTCAGCCCTCTCGAAAGGCTGTAGACATTTTCTATTTTCTGTAATTCAGCATTCCATCAATATAAATTTTACTTCATTTTTCTGTCTTCCTTCTATAGTCCTGACCGGATCTTATCAAAGTGGTATCAGAGCATCCCAATCACCGTCATAGCCATGACTCTTGCAGACAGAATGGGGGAATTAGAACAAAAGGTAGAGAACAATCATCAGGAGCTGCAATCTGGCATCGAGGTCCTGAGGTCAGAGTTCAGATCGATACATTCCAAGTTCGATCTACTGCTACGAACATGGGAAAGCCAGGAACGAGAGCGAAAGGAGAAGGGCCCAGCGGTTGAACATTCTCCCATAACACATTCCGATACCGGGTTAACACGCTCAAAGCCCGGAGAGAGCCAGCAGAGTACGGGAACATCTAGTGATTGGAGAACGGAACTGCGTATCAGACAACTGGAGATGCCAATTTTTGAAGGGACCAAGCCGGATGGATGGGTGTTTCGGGTGGAGCAGTATTTTCACCTTAACAAATTGACTGAGGAAGAAAAGGTGGAGGCCGTCGCAGTGTGCTTCGATGGGGAAGCACTCGCCTGGTTCAATTGGGAAGAGAAATGAAGACCTATGAAAAATTGGGAAGAGGTGAAGGCTCGTCTACTGAGGCGGTTTCGAACCTCACAAGAAGGGTCACTTTTCGCCCAATTCTTGTCCCTGAAGCATAATTCCACCGTGAGAGAGTATCGCCGAAGGTTTGAGACCTTGGCATCGCCATTGACAGGAGTCTCAGAGGAGATTTTGGAATGCAGTTTCCTCAACGTGTTAAAGCCCGAAATCCGTGCCGAAGTCCAATTGCTTCGACTATTGGGCTTGCAGCAAATCGTAGAAGTGGCCCAAATGATGGAAGACCGCAACCTAATTACCCTTCACAGCCCCGGCCCAACTAAACCCAAGCGCATCCCATACCACAGCCCAAATCCCCCTCAACCTAGTCTGACCCAAAACAGAAACACCGTCTTTTTCAATCTATACCTAACACAACGCCCTAACTATTCTTCCAGAAATCCGACCACCTTCAAAAGACTGATCGATGCAGAAATTCAAGCCAAAAGGGAAAAGGGCTTGTGCTATAAATGTGACGACAAGTTTACAATTGGCCACAAATGCAAGAACAAAGAGTTGTAGGTGTTGGTTATCAGGGAGATGGAGGAATGCGATGAGGAGGAAGAAGTACAGGAGCTCGGCGAACTGAGCTGCGACACCAACGGGGTGGTGGGCGACGGCGAAGGAGGCCAAGGATTGGGGCAGCTGGTGGAGCTCTCTATTAATTCGGTAGTAGGGCTTACCGCACCGGGGACCATGAAACTGACAGGTGAGATTGGCCGGAAGGAAGTGGTTGTGTTGATTGACAGCGGAGCTTCTCATAACTTCATTTTAGCAGAGTTAGGGATTCCCTTATCAGGCACCACTGGTTATGGGGTGATAATTGGGACCGGACTAACTGTAAAGGGGGAGGGAATTTGCAAACAAGTGGTTTTGAAGCTGCTTGGGCTAGAAGTGGTCGAAGATTTTTTGCCTCTAGAGCTGGGCAGCTCTGATGTCATACTTGGAATGCAGTGGCTACGGAAATTAGGAAGAATGCAGGTTGACTGGAATAGCTTGACAATGTCCTTCACCCTGGCAGGAATGACAATCCACCTGCAGGGTGATCCGAGCCTCAGTCGAACTCCAGTGTCGCTTAAGACTATGTGGAAGACCTTCAAAGAACAGGGGAAGAGGTTGCTTCTGGAATTGAACTCCATCACAGTCTCTTCCACCTTTTCTGATCAGCGTCCACTAATGATCTTGGAAGTGGTCCTGGAAGAATTTAAGGGGGTCTTCGAGGACAGACCGCAGCTGCCACCAAGGAGAGGGCAGGACCATGCGGTGACATTAAAACCCGGAGCAGGACCTGTTAGTGTACGACCATACAGATATCCCCACTTCCAGAAGAATGAAATCGAGCGCCTAGTTAAGGAAACGTTGGCGGCAGGCATAATCCAGCATAGATCCGGCCCGTATGCTAGTCCTGTGCTTTTGGTAAAAAAGAAAGATGGCGGTTGGAGGTTTTGCGTTGATTACCGAGCTCTTAACAAAGTAACCGTTCCACATAAGTTCCCGATACCGGTCATTGATGAATTATAGGATGAGCTGCATGGAGCAAGGATATTCTCAAAAATCGACCTTAGGTCAGGGTACCGTCAGATTCGCGTTAAGGCAGAAGATGTGCCCAAAACGGCTTTCCAAACCCACGAAGGACATTATGAGTTCCTTGTCATACCTTTCGGCTTGACTAATGCACCAGCCACCTTTCAGTCGCTTATAAATGAAATCTTCAGAAACTTGCTTTGGAAGTGTGTGTTGGTGTTCTTTGATGATATATTAGTGTACAGCCAAACAGAGCTTGATCACAGGAACCATTTGCGCATGGAGTTACAAATCTTGGCAGACAACCAGTTATTTGCTAACAAGAAGAAGTGTTCTTTTGGTCAGAGGAAGATTGAGTATCTTGGCCACATCATTTCAGAACAAGGAGTATCAGCTGAACAAACTAAGGTGGCAGCCATGACCAACTGGCCCAGACCCAAGAACCTTAAGGAGCTGCGTGGGTTCCTAGGATTAACGGGCTACTACTGGCGTTTTGTAGAGGGCTATGGGAAACTGGCTTGGCCTCTCACTCAACAATTAAAGAAAGAGAACTTCGGATGGAACAACAAAGCTGAGGAGGCATTCATTGCACTTAAGAAAGCTATGACGACAGTCCCTGTGTTAGCTCTGCCTAATTTTTCTCAGCCATTTATTATTGAAACGAAGGCTTCTAGAATTGGATTGGGCGCTGTATTGATGCAAAATCGGCGACCCATCTCATATTTCAGTCACATTCTTCCTCCAAGAGCTCAAGTAAAGTCGATTTATGAAAGGGAGCTAATGGCTATTGTTCTAGCAGTGCGAAAGTGGAGGCACTATCTATTGGGAAGGTGATTTATAGTAAGGACGGATCAGAAGAGCCTCAAATTCCTCTTTGAGCAGAGGGTCATAAATGCAGAGTATCAGAAGTGGGTAACTAAGTTACTGGGGTATGACTTGGACATTGAGTACAAATCGGGGTTGGAAGATAAAGCTGTAGATGCATTATCCAAGAAGGGGGGTATAGCCACCTTTATGGCCCTTAGCATCCCAAGTGTTTTGCAGGTTGATGAGGTGATTAAGGCCGAAACAGAAGATTAGGTTTTAGGCCGCATTCAGGCTGCTATCAAGGATAATCCATCTTCGTGTCCTAGTTATACCCTTGTGCAAGGAGTCTTATTATACAAAGGCAAGATCACCTTACCCAGGGACTCTTCATTGGTATTGCTGGCTCTACAGGAAGGGCACGATAGCAAAGTAGGCGGACATGGGGGATTCCTTAAAACTTATAAAAGAATAGCAAGCACATTTCACTGGATTAGAATGAAGAAAGGTATCAGAAATTATATAGCTGCTTGTGAGGTTTGTCAACAGTTCAAATACTCCACTCTCACTCTCGCTGGCCTATTGCAGCCACTTCCGATTCCGGAGAAGGTATGGGAAGATATTTCAATGGATTTCATAGAGGTGTTGCCCAAGTCAGAAGGGTTTGATTCTATCCTGGTAGTAGTGGACCGCCTTAGTAAATATGCTCATTTCATCACCCTCAAGCACCCTTTCACCGCACCCTCAGTTGCAGCGGTTTTTATCAAAGAGATAGTTCGATTACATGGAATGCCTCGCTCAATTGTATCTGATCGGGATAAGGTCTTCTTAAGCAAGTTCTGGAGCGAAATGTTTCGTCTACAGGGAACTAAGTTGAAGTACGGTTTGGCATATCACCCACAAACCGACGGACAAACAAATGTGGCTAACAGGGGAGTTGAGACTTATTTGCGTTTCTTAACCGCCTTCCGACCGAAAGGGTGGCATCAATATTTATCATGGGCAGAACTTTCATAAAATACTTCCTTCCATGTCTCCGCGCAACGTACACCCTTTCGCATTTTCTATGGGAGAGAACCGCCCTCTATATTACCATTTGAGAAGGGCACCACAGTAGCCTCTTCCCTTGACCAGCAGTTGGTGGATCGTGACAGGGTCTTGGGGGAGCTCAAAAGACACTTGCAACGTGCTCAACAGCACATGGTGGCCTCAGTTAACAAACACCGACGAGCTGTGGAATTTTCAACAGGTGACTTGGTATATTTAAAAATGAGACTATATCGACCCAAATCCTTGGCCCATCGAGTCAATGAAAAGTTGGCCCCCCCGCTACTTTGGACCCTTCAAGATTCTAGCCAAGATTGGAAAGGTTGCTTACAAATTGGAACTGCCACCTAGGACTTTAATTCACCTCGTCTTTCATGTGTCACAACTAAGAAAAGCTGTGGGAGAGCACCATCCGTCAACTCAGCTCCCAATTATACTGGGGGCGGATTGGGAGTTATTGGTGGAACCAGAGGAAGTGCTGGGAATTCGTGCTGCCTTACCAAGGAATGATGATGACAAGGAAGTGTTGATCAAATGGAAGGGACTGTCTCCATTGGAAGCCACTTGGGAACCATATAACCTGATCAACCTACAGTTTCCTGCTTTCCACCTTGAGGACAAGGTGGCTGAATTGGAGAAGGTGATTGATAGGCCACCAATTAAGCACACGTATTCTAGAAGATCCACAAATAAAGGATGGTGACAGCACTAAATTCTGTTAGAAAATCAGTATTGTAACCAAATTCTGTTATAAGGCACTTATAAATGCAAGACGAGAGAAGAGAGGAAGGATATCATCTATGAAGTGAGAAAAGTCAGTAGTAGGAGAGAATTTCAGCCCTCTCGAAAAGCTGTAGACATTTTCTATTTTCTGTAATTCAGCATTCCATCAATATAAATTTTACTTCATTTTTCTGTCTTCCTTCTATAGTCCTGACCGGATCTTATCACATTGTTCTTTCCAATATAATATACTATCACTGCAGTCAACATATGATAATTGTTCTTCTCTGTGCAAATTTTGCAATATATGATAATTTCCTATTGTGGTTAGGGAAGTAACGGAAATTCAGTGCATAACAATCAGTTTAGAAATCTGCATGCCCAAAAGAGCTTATCTTAGAAGGGAAAGAATACACTGAGAATACAGTTTCATTCTTGTAATCAAGGCAATAGCTTCTGCTGAGATCCCAAATCGTCAGTGAGGAACCTATGGTTAACAGAAAGTAACTGATGGCAGACAAACATTTTATTTTTCCTTTTTTTCTTTTCAAGGTGGGGTATTAAATAAGTGATGAAGAAAGAGCTCCATCAAAATTATAGGACCAAAGGAAAAAGAAAACACACATTCTTTCATTCTCATTACGTACCCGTATCCGATACGTATTCAAACTCCGATACCCTTCAATACCCTTTGATAAGTATCGGATACGTATTTTTTTAATTATTTTATATATTTTTATATTTTCTAAATTTTCAATGCGTATCCGATACGTATTTTTTAATTATTTTATATTTTTGTATAATTTTCGATACGTATCCGATACTTCATGGTTCACACAAACCTTTACTACAAAACATTGTTTTGAAATTTTTTATGCAACATTCTTCTTCATCTAGAGCTAAAAGAAATTGGAGTATGTACTCTTTTGTGCATTTTACGAGAAGAAATAAAATAACTCTACAACGAGCTAAAAAATTAATTTTCATTCATAGAAATTTGCATCTTTTATTAAGAAAAGTAAATCTCTATTCAAAAGGGGAATCCAAAATGTGGGACATTGCTAATTTATTATTAGATGAGCAAGAGTTAGAGAATGTTATTTTTAATAATAATGAAGAAATTGCTATTGATGATATTGAAGAAAATGAAGTTTCGACAATAAATGATTAAGATAAAGTGTTTAAGTATTTTATTTTATTTTTATCATCATACTTCTGTATTAATGTTTTTTATATTAATAAAATTATGCTGAATTTATAACAAGTATCGGCATATCCTAATTTTTTCAAGAAAGTTGTATCTCAGCCTATCCGTGTCGTATTTGAATTACGTATCCATACCTGTACTACTTAGATCTAATGTGGCCTAGTCCAGTATTAGAAAAATTGTCATTGGCAACTCCAGATGTATGCAATTCAGCATAAACATAAACAAGTATAAATTAATGGTCAGTAACAATATGAGTTCACTGTAATGAAAAGACAATCCAGAAACAGCTAACAGAAGCAATTATCCAAGTTCTTAGCATTCCCAACAATGAGTAGAATAGATACTGGTAAAACCCAACTATTGTAACAATGTATTAAACAAATTAGAATATACTTGTGTAATCAAAATGTTGAAAAAACAGGATGAAATACAACTGAATAGAGAAAGCATCGATAATAAGGAAATATCAAATCCACAAAAATGTAGAAAGAGAACCTTTATCCTTCTTTTTGGAAGGAATAAAGAAAAAAACTACATCAACTTGAAACCACGTTCCGGACAACTTTTTGAAACTGTAAATTTGAGATTGTAAAATTTACGTCAATAAAAAGACAAGAATCTAGAACTTACCTTATAGTAACAAGTTGAGCTGATTTTTCCAGGAAATTTTAGCAGAATTAACAAGCTTCAAACTTCCGTCCAGAATCAAGAAATACTTGGAAAGAAAAAATAAAATAGAAAAAAATCAATCAATTCACATAACTACCAAACAAGATACATGACAAAGGCATATGTACATACACACAATGAAAAACAAAAAATTTTAATTTAACAGATACGAGTTTCGGAACTAAAATTAACCCAGATACAGAGCTAATTAGCTGAAATTGGAAAATCAGCTCAAAACACCTTCAGAATCTTCACAGAACTAAGGCATACATACACAACAAAAACTTCAGATTTATTAGATAAAGAGTTTCGGAATTAAGATTGACTCAGGTACAGAAATAAATAAGCGGAACTGGACATTCAGCTGAAAACAGCAGTACCATCGGAGAAAAACTAAAGAAAAAAGTAAAATTCACTGCTCAATCATTAATCAACAAAAGAGATCCAAACTTTATTAATGGTATACATGAAACATGAGTGATTTCGGATAAAACATTAAATTGAGCAGGAAATGAAATTTAAATGGCAAAGTAACAAGTAAAAAAACATTAAGTGGGAAAATCCATGATGATATAAAACGGTAAGAAATTTACCTACTAGATTCAATAACTAATCATACCAACTACCAAGAGATTGTAGAATATAGTTACGCAATATATACATATGTACGTAGAAAGAGAGAGAAAGCTAGGGCGTCGTGAGCGCCGGCAAAGCACAAAAGGGACAGAGGTGTGTGATCTTCAGGAGTATACTGTATATATACATACACGAATTGCAAAATAAGAGAAATTAACGATACTGACAAGGCAGCGTACGTTAAAAAGGACCGGCGCATTCGTAGAAAAATATTTTTCATTTGAAGCTTCACTCGCTGCGTTTTATATTGATATTTGAATGATTTTTCAATTTTTTTTGGAATGAAAATTTGCTCTTTGATCAATCGGAGAAAACATTTAAGGAATATACTATTTGTACATAATATGTGTCCATAATGATATTCACTTCCCTCATATAGAGGGGGCCCACTTAGAATGAAATAATGAACGACCTGATGTATGTTTAGCATCACTCAACATTTAATTATAATTTTAAATGTTAAAAAATTTGAAATTCTATGTATTGGGCGCCATCTCAAAAAGGTGGGTGTATGATCGATCATACTTCAATCCTAATAGCAAAGGTTGAATTTTGTAAATGTTTTTATAAATTTTTGCATGTGTGTGAAATATGCATCATTTAGAGAATGATATCGATGCGGTTTATACTGTTGAATGTTGTATCTAGTAGTTAAGATTTTAACATGAACATGCATCAATTATAAAAAATTTAAGAAGTCTCTGTATTTGCCATTGTCGACGCAATTATATGGTCAACGGGGCTGTAGAACGTCACTGGTTTTCATTAAATGTTTCAACACTTTGCATTGTTTGCATTCTGAAAAAATTGACTTGAATCGAGTAGTACTGTGTGCTCTCTAATTTCCCATTCTGTCAGTGGTCCAACATCCCACACGTGCCACTTGAATTGAATTGACAAGAGATAACACAATTATTCAAAGCTAGGGAAAATAAATAATATATTTGGAAGAGAAGAAATTATTTTCATTGTTTGATTGTATCAAATTTGAAAAAAAATGTTGAACCCCAACCTTAAAGGCTCTCACCGTTCCATTCCTAGAGTAGCGTGAGGGAAATAAATCGCAGGGTGTACTCTAGTAGGCCAGGGAATAAGAGTGCCCGTACACTGGTGTTCACAAATAGTCTAATTTCATATCTCGGGAATTGAACCCTCACACTGCGGTTGTCATCAAGGTTGAGACTACCTTGCTCCTACCCTTTGTACCACTGATTTATGCCCCGGGGGCGATTGTATCAAATTTGATCTTTTATCCACAATGGATAAGACAAAAACTTTTTCTTACTATTGTGACAAAAAAAATTATATTTACAGTTCTCTACAACAGTTATACCTTCAGATAATCATACTTACGATTCTCTTTATTACTTCAAAAGTGAGAAGTTTTCATCTTACCCACTTAGGACAGAAGATCAATTCTATTGGTTATATATAAGAAAAATTAATTAAACCTTTATGATTTATTGATATAGAGCCTCTTTGATATCCATTTTTTTGTGAAAAAAATGCATTTTGTAATAGTGATGTGATGGAGAATGTGTAATTAAAAGGAAATGAAAAGTTTTAAATTTGTATGTAATATTATTTTATTGAAAAAATGTATGATTGAAAAATAGGAAAGAGAAAAATGTATTAAAAAAAAATCAAACAAAGCCACTTTTAAACTAGTCAAAAAAAAAAAAACAAAAAAAGAAAAAAAAAAAGAGAGGGAAATTCTGGACAAATTTGTAGTGTCGATCACCCATCGCAATGAACTGCAGCTTCTTTCTCTTCGATCGTCGGCAAAGACGGCCCCAAACCACTGCAACATCGCGACCCATCGTCTCCCAAAAAAAAGAGAAGGTAATTCTTCTCATTTTCGATTTCTACCTTATCTTCGGGTCCATTGCTCAATCAGCAATTTACAACTTTGAAAGATCGCGTTGACTTTTTAATAAATTATGTGAATTCGATTGTGTAGCGGCGACACGTATCCAATTCTTGAAGCGCCAATTTTAATAGGGGAATTATAAAAAATTCACTTATTTTGAAAATGCTCCAAAAATTTGCATGGACACCAAATTTTATCAAAAATGTCACTTTTTTAATTTGAAATGTCCAACTTACCCTTCATTCCCCTTTTTAGGAGCATTTAATGCGACCTTTCCAATCCAATTAATGCTATGATTTGATTAGTTAAATTTATGTATTATAATCATGGATATTTAAATTTATATATTATTATAATCTATGGATATATGTATATTTTATGTGTAAATACAAATTTGTAGGAAAACAAGAAAAGATAAAAGAAGTAGAAAATCTCATTTTAACATCAACCAAATCTCTTTTCCAACAAACCCTCACTTCATCCTTCTTCTTCGTTTCTTGATCAAGAAGACACAAGTATTGAATTCATCAGTCATTTTAAGAGGTTAATTTTTACGAATTATTTATATTTTTATTGAATAGCTTTGTCTTTTTTAAATGCTAAAAACAACATAATATGGAAGTGAAGAATGGTTTAAAAATTCTTATTAATCATGATGCTCTTAATGAAGTATTCAGTCATTTATTTCTAGACAGATGCTATGATGATGTAGTTGTTGTAGTTGAGAATTCATTATAATCATTAATGTTTTCAACAAGATACCAAACACGCCCGAAACTTGTCGACAGTTCTGACAGTTGAACTGTCGAACCCGACATTTAATAACTGTCGGGTTAGACATTTTAACTGTCGAAATTGACAGTTGAAAATTGTTGACGCCCTTCATTTCACGTTATGTTTTTGCATTAGTTATAATATTGGAAAGTGTCACTTCCATGCTAATACATATCGACACATTCATTGTATCTATATTCTTATCGTTCTAATCTCAATATTTCAGGTATGGACAATCATTTCAGATTCATCGTGTTATACGGAGGAAAGTTCATTCATGTGGATGACGAATGGAAGTGGACAGGGGACAAAACCACTTCCATTTTAGTGCCGAGAAGTATTACCGTAGCCGGTCTTCTGTTATTGTTGAATGACAAACTTGGTGTTATTAATCCGCGCACAAAAATTGAATTAAAGTTCAGAGTACCGAACTTCAATTTACCACCGATCGAAATACGTAAAGATGATGACCTAATTTGGTAAAAATCTGTTCATACGGAAACTACCATCTGCATTACTATTTTGGAAACTGATTTGCCGAGTGTTGACATGGGGAGGGACACAAATTTGCATGACCCATCGTTTGGAGCAGCGGATGTTCCCCATGCTAACGATGACGTCCGTCATGAGCCTAGAGCCCCAAACAATAATGTAGACGATAGTCCAATTGAATACGTTGGGGCTGCACCATTAGATGAGATGTTGGACGAGCCGTTACATGGTACAAATGGTGCTAATATTGCCGACGTTGACGAGGAGTTTGGATACATACTAATGGATTACAAGTGTAAGTACATCCGATCTTGTTGAACGGCAGATATTCTTCAGTAAGAATGAGCTGTACTCCAAAATTCGTGTGCTTGCTTTGCAGGACAAGTTCCTTTTTAAGGTCAGCAGGTCAAGCCTCAAAATGTTAACTGTGGTATGTGCAGACGATAATTGCAAGTGGATGTTACGGGCTTCTAGTGTGAAGCAGTCTGCAATATTCATGATCCGTAAATTCAACAATATTCACACATGTTCCGTAAATTTTCGTCGTAACGCACACCGACATGCCACTACTTCTGTAATTACCGAGCATATTTTGGGAAAATTGGATAATCCATACTAATCGTACGATCCTGCCGCTATTGCACATGACATGGAATGCGAGTTTGGTGTGAAAATAAGTTACTAAAAAGCACATAGGGGCAAAGTGGCTGCTTTACATATGCTACACGGTACACCGGGGGATAGTTTTCAAAAACTATCGTCATACTGTCACGTCCTAGGAGAGAGTAACCCGGGGACAGTAACCCACATTGAAGTTGATTCCCGTAACAGGTTTCATTACTTCTTCCTGACTTTCGATGCAAGCATTCGTGGTTACATACACTACTTGAGGCCCGTTATTTGTGTTGACGGTAGTCACTTGAAAGGTCCATACAAGGGTAGTTATTTGTGTTGACGGTAGTCACTTGAAAGGTCCATACAAGGGTACACTTCTGCTGGCAACCGATCAAGATGCCAACAAACAGATTTATGTCCTAGCATGAGGGATCATCAATGCCGAAATAAATAGATCGTGGATGCGGTTTATGTCGAACTTGAAAGACCTAATAGGAGACTTGGCTGAATTGGTTTTGTTTTCGATAGGAAAAATAGTATTTCTAATGCCATTGCTCATGTATTTCCTCTGTCTCGGCATGGGTACTGTATTTGGCATCTGGAGAAGAACTTAATCCAGCGGTACAACAACGCAAGTGCAATATTTCTATTCAAACGAGCTGCAAGAACTTATCGAGTCAAAGAGTTTGAAAGACTTATGGGACAGATCCGTATGGTAAGTGAACGCGCGTACGGGTACTTGGAGTGAGCTGGTTTTTCTTTTTGGTCACGAGCACTATTCATTGGGCAATGTTACAACATATTGACAAACAACAACGCAGAATCTTTGAACTCAATGTTGAGACAGGCACATTCTTTTTCAATCACATGCTTGGTTGAACACATTCGACAAACTATGCAAAAGTGGTTCTACGAACGTCGAACCAATGCAACCGTATGTAGTGCCGTGTTGTCATCAAGGATGGAAAGCGAGTTACGGACAACGTTCAAAGCAGGTGCAAGGCTTCGAGCTCAAGGCCTGACAGAGAACTTAACACAAGTTGGACTATCCAATGACACGGACATCGTGGACTTCTCCGATAACACGTGCACTTGTCGTGAGTTTTAGCTTAATCGTATGTCATGCATTCATGCAAGTCGCGCTGCCTGCTTGCGAGGTAAGTCATTGTACGATTTATGCTCACCGTATTACACATCAGATTACTGGAGGGGTGCCTACAACGAAGCAATCTATCCTCTTACGCGTGAAATGGATTGGATTGTCCTGAACGAAATCTCAGGCACTCCTATTCTGCCACCGAGTGTACGTCGTCCTCCAGGTAGACCACCCATATGACGTCATTGATCCAGACACGAGTCCACCACACGACTGAGGAAATGCACTCGCTGTGGTAGAGTCGGTCATATCGGACCACATATTCAAACCCCATTGTACCACGGCCCATTCAAATAGGTTCTTCTGTGTGACTGGCCGAAGTTGTATGTTTACTTTTTACCTATGTCGTTTGTACCTAATCAATGCATTTATTATAATTATGTTATCAATTGTACCCATGTGCCACATCATAATTCCACGTTTTTGATGTATCTACCATTCTCTGTACATCTACGAACTGACATTGGCTAAGTTCTGATAATTGAGAAGTTTTTCATAGTTACGGTTAAATCGTCGGTCTGGACAGATGCTTCATTCATTCTCGACAGTTGACGAAAATGTGCACCTCCTTCAATATCAGGTTCACGTACATGGTGAACTGTATATTTCATTCCTACAATCAAATAGAATCACAAATCTTACAGGACACAACATATGTAAAAGCGTACAACTCACCCTCAAACTCCACAATTGTGCTACATAGTTGATGGTAGTAAGCAACACCTAAGGTGTGCGCATAATAAATTACTGTCCACGTAACTATGAAATTTTCAGTCCCGACCAAGTGAATTACAAATTGCAACATTTTAAATAGTTCACTGAATTGATGGCAAGATGCGCCCCAGTTTTTAACATCCGCTCAACGTATGGTGTGAGCTCACCCATTGTCACCTTACATTATTTGAAATACGCACATGCAAAATTGTATGAGACAATATATCTTTCAAACCATAGAATTTGCCCTCCCATTCTACAAACCTTCCGATTTTTTATCCACTCGAAAAGAATTTTTTCAATCTCCACGAAACAGATTATAATTCGCAACATCGTCAATACTCCACACAATTGAGTACAATTGAGCGCACGATAAACACAATTTCATAACATCGGGTCCACTTACTACAAAATATGGGTCCATTTACAAATTACAGCTGTAGAAGCCCGACACTTCATTTGTCGTGCCCGACAGATTGTCTCTGTCATTCTCGACAGTTGGACCCCAAAATAGACCATCCGTGGCATCCTACGGGAATGGTAATGCAGACCTTTACAATTGCGTTCACTAAATAGGAAAAGTACAAAATACAGGACTACGCATCACTTATTCACTACGAAAGATGGGTGTCACTTTATTCATCTTCCACAACTGAGCCTTGTCCCCTGCTGTCTTCGCTCGACTCGTCCGACGAGATGATAATTACCTCATTATGTGGGACGTACGCCAGCTCATCTTCGTCATCGTCACTTCCTTCTTTGTATCCAGCGTCGACCTCGAAACCCTCATCGAACACTGCGTTGGGTGATTGCACACCCTCTGCCGCTATATCTTCCAAGTTGGGAAATGGAACGAGGGAAATGGCTCTTATACCAATACGAGGGTTAGCTTCCTCATCGTCTGATGAAATGTAGATTGGAAATAACGGAGATGAACTGGGAACTGGTACTGGCTCGTTGACGTTGAACGGTTCGTTGCTTCCTGTGGGCGAACTCATTATATTGATGTTGTCAAGTATTGATGAAACGAATAGTGTGTGAGGACTTATAATTCTAAGAATGGTATTCAACTAGGTTGTTTCTAGGATAGAATGAACTCACGTCCTGTATTTATAAGGAAGAAGAATGGGGAGCAATTATGTTCATCATCTTCCCAACCACCATGTCCAATCTCCTTATTAATGTGAAAACCAATTGATGTGATTGTTTAATAAATTAAGTGTACATTTATCCCCATTTTGCCATAATTACCAGGACCTTAAAGGCTCATAAATCTTGTGTACTATTAAGCAATGGGGATATCCTGTAACTAAAATATTGTCAAACTAATTTCCAACTACTTGTACCATGTTCAAAAGGGTACAGGGTCTCACCCATGTGGCTCATGATGTCAACGTACATGTTTGACGATGCATGAAACATAATGAAACGAATATAAAATCGTTTTCTAGCTCAAAGCTTGTGGTTGTCATGGTTTCGACATTTTCAATGGCTCATCTTCTGAAATTTAACAACTATTAGTAATGCACTCACACGTGATAATCGAAACGATAAATTACGACTATAGCGGATATATGACGTCCTAACGCGAGCTAAGGGGCTTCATTGCAACACAAATACTTCTCCCTTTAAACATTTCAAATATAGGTAACTACACGTCCAGTTCCAACAAATTTAGGACATCGACTGTTTGAAGTAGACGAATATTTTACACCCCAAAAAAATATAAAATTTCACGCTGTCACTGTGCACTGCATCTCATATACGTGCACCAAATATGACGTTCAGCAAACGGGCTTTCGTCTGAACGAGCGCCCATCTCTGCAACCTACGTTAAAATTAATGTGTTAAATTACAAATATGTCAAAGGTTATACGAATAATTATATCTTCGAATTGCAGGTGATCCTAAACTTACACTGAATCTGTAATGGTGCTGTCTCTCATAATTTGTAGAGATTACGAGTAGATAAATATGTCTATGAATAAAATATCTCTCACTCTTAAAGGTAGATAATTATTTGTCCACATTTCTTCCCGAAATTACTCCGGTAGAAGATACATAAAATCAACGCAAAGTCCAAATGACATATTGTAGGATATGGGTATGTTTCTATAAAGAATATTTTATATCAATTATTTTATGAACGCAGAACTTCACTAGCCAACCTACCTTGCATACATTCACATTATTTTTCTCGACATGCTTCAAGAATAGGAAAAGGTCTGTGATATTCTATCCTCACACGCAAGCAATAATCCATCCTTCACACATCATAGATAAACTGAACAGCTAAGTTACATTAGGATCCGTGGACGTTTAGCACTACACAAAAATGAGATGAGCTTGTCCAGCTTGTTCTCTCCCACTTCTGCCAACATTGCCTTTCCTAGTCCTCATTCTTCTTTTCCCAACGACCTTCTTCGTTTGTTTACACTCTTTCAGGATAGATTGGTTCAGTTCCTACTGTAATCCATAAGATAGGATCCACGGCCTACTCTTCTGCGGGCGTTTACACATGTTAATTTGTATGATGTTGCATCTTCGTCGGATGCTTGTCCAGCCAGCCCTAGCTTTTTCTCTTCTGTGTCTCCATGGGGTTTGGAATTGGACCTAGCTCGAGAACCGTTTCCTTGAGAGAGAAAGGATTTCGATTAGAACCTTACGATTTCAAGGATTAACCACCCTGTTCACGGACTATAAGTTAAGCGGCCTCTCAAGAAAGAAAGAAACTCGAATACAAATAACCACAGAATATGGCAAAATTCAAACTACCTGACATGCCAAATGATCTCCACAATATTGCGAATTTGTTGCTATGGCATCACTTTTAAAATTGCCTGACATCACTTCCTCAGGACACAATTCCCACTATAATGGCATATGTAAACCATCCTCAAACTAATGAAACAGCATTCTAAAAAACACTACAATGGCGTACGTACACCATACACGCATAACCACTAAACACATCAGGCAAAATCACTGAAAACATGTAACACATAAGAACAATATAGTTCATAGACAATATGCTGAACAATAACGTCGTCGGGAATTTTAAATTTCCCGGAAGAGTCATGTAATAAAAGTCAGAAAATAAGTTCAACATATGTTGTACTGGTACCTAAAACTGTCAGCATTTTCCTGAAATCCACATGGCATTCAACACCAACAACGCAAAATGTGATGAATGCGTGAAAGCATCGCCACGGTTTCCCAATAGTACGTAAAATGTAAAGGTAAAGAAAAACAATGTCAATGATACAAAATTCAGCTAGTTAACATCCCAACAAAACATCTATCAATTCAGTCACCGCCCAAAAACGAGTTGAGAACCATCGTTGTGCTCTCCGGCCACTTAAGAACAACTACTTTTTGGTTCTCTTCGCCCTCCCCCCGTATATGGAGTCCTCTTAGCAACAGCTGGTCGTCGCAACCGTGCCGAGGACGGGCCAAGTTAGTTACCAAAATTGCATGTGATCAAAATTGCGTAATGGAACCACTACCAATATAGCCAGTTAACTTATCATCGCCGTCCGTCGTATCGCAACCGTCCACCTCTTCATCATCGTCCCCGACGTCATTCAAGGGCTCCGTGGTTCCTGCATCTGACCAGTACAACACGTATGTAAGTGTACATGCCGTTAAATACAATTGAAAAAACCCTCGTAAAGGACGCAGTACCTTGCACTTCTTCGCTTGCAGCAGGTACTGGCAGGTTCAAATCGTCCTGGCTTGGCACAATGTCTGTTGCGTTTGATGAAAACAACATTATACTAGTTTCATTATAATAAGTGGGAAAAATTTCCAACCATGCAAAGTACATGAAGTAATACATTTAGATTGTACAAATGAAAAATCCACATACCTTGCATATTCCCTGTGTTGATTGCGATGTCCGACTCATACGGGCATGGCTCCGCGGGTCCTCCATATAGGTCTAGGAAGTTGTATGAAACAACGACAATATTACGTCAGACAGAGGTATGATGAGTAATGATGAACGTTAGTTAAAATTAGAAAGCAAAAGCTATACGCAGGTAACAGGCATACCTTCTGGTAAGGAACCCGAGACGTCGGCCTCTTTCTCAACCCTCATCGCAGGTTCTGCGGTAGTCGAACCAGGTCGGGCCACGAGGGTACCTAAGAACTCTCGAAGACTTGTACATTCAAAGGTCACATGCTGTTGGATTTCGAGCTTCACTGTCCGGAGCTGCATTTCAAATAGGATTCTTTGGTCCAAGAGCAGCTCCTCTACGTCCTCTCTGCTCAGGCCGGGTGCAGAGTTCCTAATGCTCTTGCCTGTGTTGTGCTCCATCGGTCTGGAGAAGGGTCTCGCGGCGGCCGAGGTGAGGAAGAGGTACCCCTAGCTCCTCCACGGGTGTCCTCACCGGCACTGGAGCCCTCACCGTGAGACTCGCCAGTGTCCTCACTGTCCTCACCGTCTGGATCACTGCCCGACGTACCTTTTTCGTCATCGCCTCCGGACGTCTGCTCCTCACTTCTTCCTCCTTTGGATGCCTCATCCTCGAAATCCTCCCTTGTCGCATGTCCGCCGTCACGACCGTCGCCGCCCGATGCATTGAACTGCGACGCGACAGCAGTTCTTGCAATGTCATCCAGAATCGAAATCGGGGGTTCATCATACGGCACAAGAGTCAAAAAATAGGGTTGTTGCGCCTTAGCATCGGTGGGCCATAGTATTGTGTACACGTGGAGCTGCAAAACAAGGTTACGGGACTCACATTAGAAGGCACAACACTGTAACGAAACGATCGAAATGGAACTTGCGATCCTATTCTACGTATACCTTGACATTCTTGAAGAATGCATCATATGTACGATGCTGTGGTTGTTTCCTTGCCGACCAGCAAAGTTGTGGCAGTCGTTCGCCTACTTGTTCGACAAAACGTTTCCCAACCTCCGGAAGCGTCTCGTACGCCCAAACCTGTGGGAAGAAGAAACAAAAATTTAGTTTCATAATATTCTACGAACGACGCTACTGGAGATGAAAATCGGGCATGGTACAATAATGCAACCAATGTTCATGCTTGCATGGCAATGGGAAAGTCGTGGACTGTGTACGTAATCTCCTTCTCCTTCCTCCTCTTTGCCTTTTGAAATTTTTTTGCCCAAGTACCTCGAAATCTATGCAATAGACGCCTATATCCAACCCTACCCCAAGGATAGGCAAAAAATAATTCCAGGTCGTCCACGATTGATAATGTAGGCAAATGGATACCGACATTATTATCCGGAGCATTGAAAACTCCCTCGAGAATTAGAACCAGCCCTAGCTTGTAGCGATCAGCTCGAGGCGTCGAACTTCAGGCCATAGCAGACTACAGTTGAGCCAACGAAATCTTGTCATTGGATTTGAAGTACCTCTCTTTCAACCGCCTCCGCTCTAGCAATTGATCGAATTCAGCACCCTCTGGGAATGCACCGCATCTTAACCCTGTCACAAGCGCATACTCGTGTAGACTGAATCTCATGAGATGCCCTTGCACGCTGAACCATAGCTCATACAGCTTATCGGTGCGGATGGTTCTGAAAACTAGCTGCTGTATGAGTTGGACAGAGAATTGAATGTCTGGAACGTCGACCATATACCCAAGAGAGGAGTTGCGGAAGTCCTCCCGGTGCCGCTCATCGAAATGGTCCATGACAGTCTTCACGTACTTAAGGTTGCTACGTTGCGAAATGTGGGTCCGCAACCTTGCACTTTTCGGAATACGGAATTCGAACTCCATCATGCCTGCAAGGTATATTCATATAAACAGGGTTACGGGATGAACATAAACAATTGTAACGTATATAGCAATTTAATGAAGGGAAATGAGGCACCAGAACAGTGAACTGTCGAGAAAAAATGAAGTCAACCGTTAGTACCAACATCATCTGTCGAGACCTGCGGATACCGACGGTTTGGAGGGTTAACTATTGAGAAAAACTGAGGTGAAACCTTGGGTACGACAGTTGGCTGGGACTTGGTCTGCTAACTAAACTTACATGTGCAGGGGAACAACATTGACATGCAAGGACATCGAATGAAATTCACATCACTTGAAGAGAAATGCAAATTACTGTAAATTAAATTGAAGGAAATAATAAATAAAAATTAGAAAACTAAGCGGGAGGGGGAAAAAGAGAAGCTTACAGCGACGGTAGTGGCGGACGACGGCGGGCGTGTTATTGCTTTGATATGGAACGGATAAATGTTGTCAGCAATTAAACCGGACTACCTGTATGTAACAACGGAAGACTTGTGGCAAGCACGCTATTGAAAGAAACAAGGAATTGAACAAGGACAATTTATGGAAAAAAAATCAACATGAACTAAAAAGTTATTTACAAATTTTCCCCTATCAAATCAATACCGTTAATAATCCAGCTAAACAATGGCCTCTCAACAGATGTGTACATTATATAAATTTCTTCCCAAGTATTTTTCAAATTGTACAACAATTGCTTGAAGTATAACATCTTTTTCATAGGTAATTGCCCGAAGTTTGATATAATTCTACAAGTTCATAAAGTATAATATAATTCAACAAGTTCCACATTAGAGTACAATTCTAAATGTTATCTATAAAAGGCATCCTAAGAAAAGTGGTTTTAATATATTTCGTTTCACAAGTAAAATTATATTGGAATGCATTGTGCACCTCAGCATGCTTAGCACCAGATGTCTAACAAAAAGATTGTTTCCATAAATTATCAAGAAATGCACCACAAGTTTCACAGCATTTACTGGAGTTTCAAGAATGCTTCAGGTAAATACTTCCATCAATAATTTCCTCACTTGAATTGCACAAAGAACCTATGTTATGCACACAACCAAAATGGCATTCCTTCAAAATTAACAGACTTCCCTTTAAATTATTTCTCATTTCATTTGCTCAAAACAGTCGCATAATCTAAATTGTAGATGTTGCCCAGATCAAACCATTGACAAAAGATGGATGTACTATGATGACTTTGCAGATTAATGAAATGTAAATAAATAAATAAGACTCAATACTTGAATTTTTAAATAAAACTAGTAAGACGCACGTGCAAGGCATGTGCTATAATACAGTTCGCTATGAAATAGCGTTACATATAAACAAAAATTGGAGATATGTCATTTCTTTGGCGTAGAAGGAAGATTAAACTTTTAACCTCCACTTTATTCAAGATTTTACACCAGAATTTACATGTAAGACTACATGCTATAGAAAAAACATGAAATCGCAACAATCTTCATAAGATAGGCCAGTACCATGAATCACATTGTAATGATAGTCCAGTAGCATGAATCACATTGTAATGACGGAATTAAAACTAAAGTCAAGAGAAACCAAATATTTAGATCTAACCAAACAGATCTTAACTGATGGATGCCTTTTTAACTTCTCGTCCATTGTCCAAAATGTACACTTCTCCGTGCTCAAAAGTTGTTTCCTAGCCAATTGCAATATAGCCTTCAGATATAGATAAGCCAACAAATTTCTACCAAAAAAGCAATGTCTGCCATTAGATGTCAAGTATGACCACATTTCATTACAAAATGATGGGGAAAAATCAGAGATTATGAATAAGGTCCGGAAGACATTATAGAAATTCGGTCAACATGTTATACAACACATTTTTTTGTAGGATATGAACACATACTCAAAGATGAGGACTACTGTGAAATGAAATGAATGAAAAGTTGTATTGTTGTTTGCTACGTGCAAATAATGGGGGCAAATACAAGAAAAATGTTAAAATTAAATTTTAACCAGGTAAAATGGAAGTTCCTTTCCATCTAACCATACTATTTATTAATTCTCCACAATTTGTGAGCACTAAAGCCACAAGAGAGTGGTTTCTATGATTTGTTCATACCTCAGTTTCTTTCTGAATAGACACGAGTAAATTGACAAGAACTTAGCATACAGCCTTTATCGTGCTTCATATTGCAAACAATGGGTATCTAATCAAATCTACTCACTTCCCTTATCATTTGAAAAATGACCCTCCAAACAAAAATCTTTAAGCATCACAATTTTTTTTGGGCCTCAACTGAGATAAAGTGCCTAAAAGTATACCGAGAGGCTCTTAGATCCTCACAAATTCATTAGTGGAACTACTCAAAATTTAAAAAGCACAAGATGGCAGACAATTTTGAAGTTACACAAATTAAGCCCCAATTACCAACCGTTATTTCAACACTCGTTAATTCTCATAATCATTTCAACCATATAATTACACAATACAATATTGCACATAAAATCAACTTAACCATATGTTATTCAAACAATCACTATTCTAAACTCCATTTTCTCATAATAATGGCCATCAAAATGGGGCTATTTTTGGCAGTTGCAAATAATAGTATCGTAACAATAGAACCAACTCCAAATAGTGGCCATCAAACGGGGGCTACTTTTTGTTAGTTGAAAAGAATAGTATTGTAACAACAAAACAAACTCTATATTCAAATATGTAGTTTATCACTGAGAGAATGCAAAAGCTTATAGTTAAAAATTTTCATCCAAAAACCATTTTGCTGTAAGATTTTAGTTCATTTCTAAGGTTATCCTAGCAAGCATGCTAGAGTAATAAGAGTTTAACATTTAGCGAAAAATTGAAGCATAAGGAAGATAAGTAATCGCAGCTTCTAACTTTCGAATTTTAAGTATGGAGTTTATTCTCAAAGCACATGTATAAATATAATATTAGATTAACTTAAAATTTTATTATTTCAAGCTACCAAAATTTAATAAATGTATGGTTAGCAACATCAAGCTGCCTTGATTTC
>NC_036255.1:1412892-1417257 GCF_002742605.1 Olea europaea var. sylvestris
TTGTAGGGGTATAATTGTCATTCATCTCTAAATCCTAATAAACTTACATTTTACAACAATTTCAGTTTTTTTTTTCTGTTTTTATATATATATGAAAATATTGTACTACATTACTTTGCACTAAATGAAATAAAATTAAGTTTTCTGCCTAGTTATGTATAGGTTTATTTTCATCAATGAAGTACTTAGCCAAATTGAAAATTTCATAAAAATAGCTTTCGTAATAAATTTAGATTTACATCGAAATATTAATTTTTTATGTCATTAAGTAGAAATTCAAATTAATTCCTCTTCATTTGTCGATACAGTCCCAAATAATACAAAGATGAAATTACCTACTAAGAGAGCTGTAAATTTGGGTCGGCCTAACTAGAGAGACCACGAGGCTTATTGCACTGGAGAGACGTCTCACTTTCTTTTCTCTCGAAAAATAAGTAAATAAAAATCATTTGACTACCCCACAATCTCATTTCATTCCCAGATCAGTACTCTCTCTATCTCTCAGGTTTTTACACAAGTTTATATATTTTGCATCCTATGGTTTGCTGTCGCAATATGGATCTAAATGCAAACTTATTTTCAATTAAATATTTTTGATGCGATGGAACAAAGTATGAGAAAAATTGAGTTGTTTTGCATTATTTTCGAGGATAGGAGGTCGTGGAAGTGTTTAGAGCTTCACTAATGGTTAAGGATGGCAAGCTTTAGAGAGTAGGGGCAAGGTCACCATATATACTAAGATTTAGGGTAAACACATTTATTGAAAAATAAATAAAATACTATATTATTGCTTGCTATTCGAATTTTAGCACTGTCAAGGATAAAATTCAAATTGAGCTACTTAACAAGGTCAATCCATTAAGATAAAGCCCCATCTAGGACTATGATATCAAATTTCAATAAGCTCAAATGAATAATTTGATCCGTTTAAAGCTTAAGTAATTATTCAAATTTCAAAATGGGTGTACTCGAACACGCCGTCATCTTGTGGGATATTAAGGGTAAAATCTATCTTTGATCAATTTAAAACATATTCATCATACAAGAATTTGAATTATTTTACTTAACAAAGTTGACATTTTAAAACTAAAACGCCAAGTGTTAATAAACACAATATTCCATCACCAATTTTCAGTTTGTCGACATTTATTTGAAATTTTCGATGAAAATGAACTTTTAAATAAATATTTAGCATTACTTGGAAATAACCTTATAAACGATGTTGCATTGGAAAGCTTGCTAAATAACGCGAACCTCTATATTTTGGTAAATTGTTTTCTAACTTTCGAATTTAATTATGGACTTTATTCTCAAAGCACATGTATATATATAATATTAGATTAACTTAAAATTTTATTATTTCACGCTACCAAAATGTTAATAAATGTATGGTCCGCAACATCAAGCTGCCTTGATTTCAAGATTTATATATATATATATATATATATAACTACCGAATATTAAATTTGAAAATCATATCAATTCTAGTTCTCAATCTAGATTAATTATTGATATGATCTTTACATGTCGCCACTGAAAATCTGGTTCTACTGACCCTAATTATGATCGAGGAAACCCTACCGTGTTAAGAGGAACACTAGGGTACTTAAACATGGTCCCAATGGGTTCAAACCAACCTTGGCTTGTCTTCACAAGAATCTTATAATCACATGAATAACTTAAGTACACAACGCTAGATGGAAATTGACATGGCAGCGACCAAATCGAAACAAAACTCCTAACCTGAATAATCGTCTAGGACCGAAGGTTCTGCCGGTGGTCTTCGACGGTGGGCCGGGGGGCGATTGCAGCAAAACTTCCAATTTCGTCGACGGCCGGCCGATAGTCGAATGCAATGAGAGAGACGGTGAGATTGGGGATTTTTTGTTCGAGGGTTTCTCTTCCTTCCTTTGTTTTTATTTCATATGTAATTTGTTTGGTTTTTTTTTTATGTTTTCTTTTGTTTCTTTCTCTTTTTTTTTTTTTTTTTTTTTTTTTTTTTTTTTTTTTTTTTTTTTTTTGGAGTTTGGTTTCCAACACTAATTGTCATTTCATCTGACAAGTACTCAGTTTTGGTACAAGGACACAAAAGATATTGTAATGATTCAGAGGGGCAAAATTGTCCTACATTAACATTTTTGATAGACAATTTAAAAGATGACATTTTTTATAATTCATACTCAAATTTTGACACCCAATGAAATTTCCTCTTAAAAAATAATACCTACCAAACATCAAAAATAAATTTATAGAAATTTTGTACATTTTTTTCTAAGTTTCCAACAAAAAAATAAATTTCAAAAACATAATTACATAATGTAGATATCATAGGAGTTTAAATTTTATATAACTTTTTATTGGACTCTAATTCAATATCTTCTTCATCATCAAATTTGTCCTTCGTGTCGTCCGATACAAAATCAGTGTTTTAGGAATTGTAAAAATATATATATATATGCGCCTAGACATGCCTTAAGCGGTCAATGCTGTTGTTAATTGCTTATTTAACACCCAGGCCGTAGGCCTTGGTGGCGTCAATGCATGTCATTTTGAACATTGCCAAACATGCCAATTTGTAATGAGATAAAACTTCATTTCTTTAAAAAAAAAAAAAATGAGCTAGCCAAACATGTTCAATAAATTCATGATCCAAAATCATATGCTAAATGATTCAAAATATATACTTATAACATAGCTCGAATATGGAATTTTTCTTTTCTTTTTAATGTTTAACCTTTCCCCATATTTTAAATTGCGATAGTTGAAATCTTTTTGTTAATTTTTTTTCATCATCTATAAATGTACGTAGTCGTGTTCTAGTTCGTAATCGATCAAAACTGAAAGAATGTATGTACATTATAACAAAACATTTCCTTTAGCTAAAATATCCTCAAAAATATCTAGTCTTAAATGTGATAATAATTAGAAAAAAAGTTGGTGTATCCTTTAAAGATGCCATGATACATCAACACCATCATGTTCAAGAAAATCTAAAACTTTAGCCTACCAATGTTTCCAAGGGACATCTCTTTACCTATTTCAACTTAGATGACAAGAACATTAATGTTTCAGCGCCCACAAATAGTGACTCTTTACTCTTCAATGAAATGGTATCTATAAAAAAAGGTGAATGAATAATCCCTTTGAAAAGGAGTGGTACAAAAAGAGGATGCTAAGGCGCATAAGATAACATGTTCTAATCTAAAGGAATGTAAAAAAGTTATTATTATTTAGTGCTTCTACAAGTATGTATGATTATATTTAAAATTACGATAAGCTTACTTAAAAGTTATTTAATTTACAATATTTGATATTCATAGTTACTTTGTCTACAAACAAAATTTATCTTTGTAGAAGTAAGTTTGTCTGTTTGAGCCTCATTTTCTTTTAAGAATGCATTTTGGAATAATAGATTGATAGAAAATATGTAGTTAAAATATAGAGAAAAAATTTGAATTTGTGTATAATACTATTTTATTGAAAATTGTATAATTAAAAAGAAGAAAACGAAAAATGCATTTTGAAAATAAGAGAAACCAAACAAAGACATATTTTTTTTAAAAAAGTAACTTCTTTAGTACAATCACGGTATCACTCACGGAGGACTACAAAATATTGTGTCATATTTGTTTGTAAACCAGACAAACGAGTGTAGTTGCGAACACAAATATATGTTTATGACAAAAAAATAAATAAATTATATATATATGTTGAATCTATTTAGAGTAGAACAAAAGAATTGGTTGAATAAGTATCTCTTATCATAAAATACAAAAAGTTCATTTCAATAATTTCCTTGAGGCCAAAATATTTATTTGACTTCTACTTTCAATGATCCTTAAAATATATGAGAAACAGCCAAGTATATATTCTTACCTACTTTTCGTCTTTACAAAAATAAGTTATTTTGTTATTTTATCTATTTTAGAACGGTTTGGGACACGTATGTATCCTTTGTAAAGTATATGAAAATGAGAATATGCTATTTAAGATTCGCGTTTTGACACAGTCACATTTTTCTTTAATTAATTATAATCAATTATTGGTTGTGTTGCTTAATCTTTTATTGTTGTTCGAGTCTTTTGGTTTTGTCTTATTAGACGACAATGAACTGATTTTTATACTTCGACTATAATATTTTGTGAGGAATTTCTGAGTTTCAATTGAATAATTTCTGAGTTTCAATTGAATAACGTAATATGCAGAGAATATTACATGTGCACTATGTTAAGGTCAAGATAAGCACATAACCCTTATTTAATCAATTAATAATTTGTCAGTTCTAATTAATTAGCAAAGTATACAACAGCGACACGCAGCAGGAAGGGACACACAGCAAGCGTGCACATTCCCCCCCCCCCCCCC
>NC_036255.1:1417279-1424394 GCF_002742605.1 Olea europaea var. sylvestris
TCCCCCCCCCCCCCCCCCTCTCAAATCCCAAATTTTCTTCCTCGGTTTCAATAAAACTGGCTAACAGTGTTTCTATTTTTGCTAAAGATAAAACACTTTCATAAAATTATCAAAATATATTCAAAAACAGCTTCTCAATCATAAAAGTAACTTTTGACTTTTCAAATTTTCTATTCAACGGGCCCTAAGTATTTTACGTTGTACTTTTATTAGATAAAGTCGAGCTAGAGCTAGGATAAGAGTAGATGCTATCAATGTGATTTTCTAATTAGTTGGTGCATTCAAATAATCAAAAGAAATTCTGTTTTTAAGCCTATTTTGATAGGATTCTATCGAGTGAACCCAATCAAGCAGAAAACTGGTACACCAAAGATGCGTCCATCCCGCTCCTCTCGTACTAGGGAAAGGTCTTCTCAATACTCTAACGCCCACACCAAATATAGACTGAACTCGGAACATACTATTGGGAAGCGATTCAATAATTAAACCTTCATGAATCCATTTTTGTTCTTTCATTCAAGGTAAAGCCTTTTTATAATAATTATAATTAAGAATTGTAGTTATTATTAATTAATTAAATTTCAAATTCTTAGTATAGAAATAAGTATCTATATATCAAAGTGAGTATATAGAATAAGTCCAAGGAATGTAGAACTAAATAAATGGACTTATGCCTCCTGGGCATATCCCAATGATGCAAAAGACAGGAGTGAGTTAGTTTCAACCTTATTGACAGTCGCAGTGTAAGGATTCGATTCCTGAGATATGGAATTGGACTCCTTGTGGGCACCAGTGTACGGGTAAACACTTGTTCTCTGGGCTGTTGGGGTACATCCCACGATTTACCTCCCTCACGATACTCCACGGACGAGGCAGTGGGGCTCTCAAAATTGGGTTCAACCTTTTTAAATAAATGGGCTTATTCATCTTTCTTTGTCTCCCTTCTAAATATGAGAACTCGGGTATCAAAATAAATGGGGTTCCAAATTTATATTTCTCTTGATTATGATTTCTTCTAAATTTTATCACAAGGTTCTTTTTTATTTTTAGTTTGAAGAGTTCAACTTACAGAATATGTCTCGAACGCATGCAGGGTTAGTCATGAGAATTTTGAGACCCAAGGAGATAAATTACTATAAAGCCCTTAACATTATTTTTATTTTTTTACAAGCATAGCAATCTCTTTGACATCAACCTTTTATTTTTACGTCTAAAGTTCCAAACCTTTTGATTAATATGTAGAGCGAGGTCCTTTGTACAATTCGACACACAAGTCTTCCATTAATCAATACTCGATCAATTTAAAGAAGAGTAAAAGGTTCTTTGCATATTATCTTGTTTAAAAGTAGGGATGGCAATTTGAACCGTTAAAATCAAAAACCGTAGTTAAAAGAACCAAATGGGATGAAAAAAATCAAACCGATAGTGCAGTGGGGCAGATATGATATTTGATTTTAATGAACCGGTTCATGACGGTACAGGTATGGTATTTATGCCATCGAACCAAAATCGAACTGATTACCCGCTTAAAAAAAATCATTCTTTTATTAGGGATGACAAGGTTTAATGAGGAGGAAGTTAACGAAGAGGTACATTTTTTTATTTAAATTTTAGTTAAAATCATTCTGGATTAGATAGTATCGTTATATTTTTTACTTACATTTCTTATTTACTATACAGAAATCAATTTTGAGTGCTGACCTATGCTAGTAAGAGTTGTGGGGAAGAATGAAGATTAAATATGAGTGAAGGTTAAAGCTTTTGAATTATTGAGCATGAATCAAGTAACTACAATGCACAATAATTAAAAATGAAGGAAAAATTTAGTATTGTTATATTCATAATATTGTTTGTTAAAATTGTATTTTGTAATTAGAATTTGGGATAATGTTTGTATTTTCGTTTGAAATATTGTGTTTTTGTTTTCATTGACTCTCTTTTCATAAATTGTTTTATATTAATTTGACGGATGGACCTATAAAAAATAATTTATTTTCGTGGTTATTAACCAAACCGGATTGAATTGAACTGAGATACGAACCGAACCAAACCAATTTACATGGTTATGGTATGGCAAAAAATTTGACGGTTCGGTGATTTTTTGGCCGAACCGAACCATTGTCATCCCTGTTTAAAAGTTAAAACTATGAAAATGATCAATGACACATAGTAACAAAACCTCATGTCAATCAAAATATTTTTAAAAGAACATGAAAACAAACAACCAAAATACAAAATAATTATAACATTTCAATAATCTTTAATTTTTTTTTTTAAAAAAAATCTCTAACGTTTAATATTATCAATGTGTTAACCTATAGATAGTTTTTACTTAAAAAAGCAACCAATTTGTAAAATTTAATTATAATTTGATCTTTTTTTTATAGAAATCTAGAGGAAATGAAGGAAAAAAAAAAGAAAAAGAAAGAGAGAGAGTAAAAAATCTTACAAGAATTTGTATACACAAATTGATCCTTTTTTATAATAATAATAAGGAGAAAATGATGACAAAGATAAAGAAAAAAGAAACAAGGATATTAAAAAGAAAATGATAATAATGTGTTGAAGTAAGTAAAAAAAATATTGATTTTTTTTTTTAATAATCATGGCTTCAGGGTTCGTAAAATGAACGAAAAAAGAGAAATTTTATATGCATGTGTGTGTAAGTAAGTCTCACAAAATCTTGAAGACGATTGAGAGACTTTAATGAGATTTTGTATTTGTATTTATTAAATGTTAATAAGCAAAAGAATTTTATAAAATTCAGTAAAAAAGGTTTTGACATTTTGAATACCCTATAAAAGTCTACGTTAATGCCCCAAGACTTTTATGTCTTGATTGAATACATTTATACTTTGTCAATCTCTAAATTTTTTTTAAAGTTCAGATTGAATAAAATTTTAGCCCATCTTCATTGCCACCCTCAACATCCACCTTCGGTTTATCGTTCATTTTCCTTGCCCTTTTGTAATTCCTCGATCTCTCATCGTTCACACTCATTTATTCTTGATTTCCTCTTCGCATTCGCCTTCTCGGCCGCACTTCCGTTCTCCCTTAATTTAGCCATGGCTTCCTACTATAAGGCCTTTTTTTTTGCCACTAAGGGTAAGAGCAGAGATAGATTCAGAATCGAACTACAATTTGGACTAATATGTAAAGTGGAAATCTCACCACGTACATTATTTTTTTTTTAAAATTCATATTTTACTTTTAAACATTATTTATATCAAAAATACTACAATTTTATATTAAAAATGATAACTGAAAAAGTACCTCTCTCATCATTTAATATAATCATTGACCTCAATCAGTCCATCAAATATGCCCCAAATAATCCACTTAAGTTGCCAAAAGAAAACCCCAATCACAGTTTTTTTATTTACCCAAAAAACAAAAAAAAATCCTAAAATTGCCCATTATCTTGAATCGTTAGAAGGAATCTATAATATTTGTTGCTTTACTCAAATCACAATCTTATTTTTTATATAGAATTGTGCCAAGAAATTGACATCCATACTTCAATCAAGCGGGTTTCAAATTTTTATTTCGTTCACATAATTCGTAATAGAGGTGAAGACACCTGCATCCAACTGGTATAAACAATCCAAAAGTTCTTGATTTGCACGTTATGAAGATATGCACTATTACTGCAACAAGACACGAGCTGGAAGAAGATATATCGTAAATGGAATATAATATAGGTATATGGATTCAACAAGACAAAAGGTAGAGGATATATCGTAAATGGATTATAAATACAGTCACATATATGAATTCGTGAGTGTTCGTGCTACAAGAATTGATAATTTAAAAAAAAAAAAAAACCATAACTGTATTTTTAATCACATGTAAACATATATAGCACATCACTATAATGAATAAATAGTGAAATCCTAAAACTTTCAACTGATGAATAGCATAAATTATTTAGAGATGGATAAGTGGGATGATCATACAAATTCAACTTATAGTTCCGTGTGCAACTTAATTAAAAAGTTATCCAGACATTACAGAATTTATATGCTCATGTCAGTTCAATTTCAACTGGTGATATAAGTTTGTATAATTAAAAGTTTTAGCAAATGGATTTCGGACAAAATGAAGCTCATAATATTTGACGAAATCCATATTCAGTCCTTGTTTGAGCCACAATATTGGAATGAAAATGCATTTTTGAATATTATATTGATGAAAATTGTGTGGTTAAAAATTAAGGAAATATTTTAGATTTGCATGTAATGCTATTTTATTAAAGAATATGTGGTTAAAATGATATCAAATTACTGTTAAAAAATATATTTTTTTCAAATAATGTGGCTCAAACAAAGCCTCAATATCAATCTCCCCAATAAATTGATTTGTGAAAACATAAATAAAGTGAATTATTTTGTCTTGCATTAGCATATGATATTTTAGAAATTGATACAATTACATGTAATATCTATAAAAGAAAATTGTAGAATATAATTTTGATGTATAAAATTTCGAATTGCACAGCAATGAAGACTTTACCGCAATCTCTCTTGAACAATCGACGATTATGAGTAATCCCAAATTGTAATGTTAATTGTTATTTAATAATAACTTGCTATTTGAATTTGAATCTCCATATTTTCAACATATGGAGTTAATATCACCAATTTACTTGCCTCTTGAAATTTTTAGCTACAACTCCAAAAAGGAAATTTTCATATGTAGTAATACATAGATTTTAATGGGATTATGCAGTAAAATTGGTTAATAAAACAATCCAGTAGTATAAAAGGAAATAATATATATTAAGCATGCATTTATGATTTTTTTTCCCATATGTAAACAAACAAATTAATTAATAAATAAATGGGCTGGGGACTGGAATGGGTTGCAGGCCAGCCCAATCCCCCCATACAGGTCCCTGGATGAGAGGGAGAGGGTTGCGGTTGGAGAAGAAAACTATATTATTGTGATTTTTATAATTTTATTTTTTATCTTTTTATTATTATTATTTTTTTGAAACATTTTAATTGTTTTAAATGATAAAAATATGCAAAATCCCTTCTGCCTTTCTTTAGATTGGTGAAGTATTTGGTCTGAGGGATTTGTTGATCCATGAGCGAGTGATTTTTTTTTTTTTTTTTTTTTTTTTTTTTTTTAAATTGGTAAAAATAATAAATTGAAATTTCAGGCGTGAACAATAACCCCCTTTTTTCACGAAGAAAGAAAACTGAAAGAATGAAAATTGCTGCTCTTACGCTAAATATTTTCAATTGTGTTATTCCAATGAGTCTTGGGAAGATGAAACGAAAGAATTCTTTTGGATTGTAGGGGAGAAAAATACCCAATTTCGGCTCTGATATCAAATTTGATGTAGGATAAAGAAGATGATAGCAAGAAAGGGAGGGAGAACCAGAGAGAAGGGGGGAAGAAATCGGAGAAGCAGTAGAAATTTAGGGGGAAAGGGGAAGGGAGAGGAAGGAGACTCCTCAACCAATCTCAATAATTCATATTCATTCAAACTAATGAAATTACATGGCAAATTAGGTTTAAATAGTCAAAACAAAACACATAATTATCTACATAATGGTGTCCATAATTACACGTAACACTGAATCCAACCTTTAATTTAAATCTCACACTTTCATATCAATAATTGGATGATTGTCACATCACATTATAAGCACTATTATATGCAATGATTATGTACCAGTAGAATTTTCCTAAATTTTAACCCCAAAGGATGACAAGAATAACTCACAATGTTCTAAAACCCTTACAGTTAAAAACTGAGTTTGAATTATAGGAGTGTTAAAACAGTTTTGATTTCTTTCAATCTTGATATCAAAGTGCCCTTTGAAATGATTGTACCTCATTATTGATTAAGCTGATTTTGCATTCTAGAAAAACTCCATGACTTCATGTTTACTTTTTAGTTATGGAGTTGTTACCTTATCATTTCGGACGTACTTAATAAAAAATTCCCTCTATTGCGTATTTTCTGTTAAACAATCCAAAGAAAATAAAGAAGAAAAAGGAGGAGGCTAGGGTTTCATTGATACTACATTAATTAATTGAATGCTAAAAGATGATTTAACCTAAATACAAAGAGAATATATATAGGCTAAATAAAGGAAACTAAAAAGGACTATTCTACCATTAATAAATAATAAAGAATTCTATATTTCTTAACATCTCCCCTCAAACTCACGATGCGGCAGCTGCAAGTATCGAGAGTTTGCCAACTAGAAAACGAAACCGAGAAATAGAATGCGACTTGGTAAAAAAATCTGTAAGCTGCAAAGAAGAAGAAACAAAGAGCAAAGTAATTGTGCCATACTTGAGATGATGACGAGTAAGATGACAATCAATCTCAATGTGCTCAGTTCGTTCATGAAAAATCGAGTTGTGAGCAATTTGAATAGAACTTTGGTTGTCGCAATACATAGGAGTGGGATGAGAAAGAAAAACTCTCATATCTGCAAGTAACCAACATAACCAAACAATCTCTTTAGTAGTAGATGCCATAGCACGATATTCTGCTTCGGTGGAAGATTGAGAAACAATAGATTGTCTCTTGCTTTTCCAAGAAATAAGAGAATCACCCAAAAAGATACAAAAACCAGTAACAAACTTGCGATCTGTGGGATCACTGCCATGATCAGCATCAGAGTATACACGCAGCTCCAAGAAAGAGGTGGATGGAAGTAACAGACTCTGAAAGACTGTACCCCGAAGATATCGCAAAATGTGAAGAACAGCCGCCCAATGAACTGTAGTGGGAGAAGCAACAAACTGACTAACAATATGAACAGCATATGCAATATCTGAACGAGTAATAGTGAGATATACCAAGCTCCCAACAATAGTACGGTATAAAGTAGGATATGACAAAGGTAAATCGTCAGAAGAAGAATACTTCGCGTTAACCTCAATTGGAGTATCAACAATCTTATTATCAGTAAGTCTTGCCCGCTCAAGAATATCTGCAATATATTTCGACTGAGAAAGAAGATAACCTCTGGGTGAGAAGGCTACCTCAATACCCAAGAAATATCATAGAGAACCCAAATCTTTCATTTCAAACTGTCTAGCTAACTCTATCTTCAAAACTGAAATACCATCAATATCATCACCAGTAA
>NC_036255.1:1426215-1441772 GCF_002742605.1 Olea europaea var. sylvestris
ACAAAATTTATTAGAAGTGTATTCCCCACCCAAATCACACCTAAAACATTTTATAACAGCAGAATGTTGAGTTTTAACAAGAGTACGAAAGGCTAAGCATATCTCAAAAAATTTAGAACGATATTTCATTAAATAAACCCAACAATAACGAGTGTGATCATCAATAAAAGAAACATAATATCGAGACCCTCCTTTTGTGGCAATAGGAGAAGGCCCCCATATATCAGAATGAATTAAATCAAATGGAGAAGAAGAAACAGAAATACTTCGATTAAAAGGTAAAGCTGAAAATTTTGCCAATTTGCATCCACTACAATCAGAAATATCACAAGGGTGTAAATTTTCTAAAGCCCCTGTAGAAGCTAAAAATCTCAAACGAGACGACTAAACATGACCTAGACGAGAATGTCATAAATAAAAACTAGAAGAAGAAGGACTCAAATGAAATGAAGACAAATCAACACTAGTAGCGGCAGCAGCAACTGGCACTTTTAGCTCATCCAAAATATATAGTCCACCCTTCCTACGGCCTGTCCCAATCAGCTTCTGAGACTACAGATCCTGCACATAACAAGAAGAAGAGAAAAATGTGACTAAATTACTAGAATCACATAACTGACCAACAGAAGCAAGATTTAATGTGAGTTTCGAAATATGATAAACATTAGGGAGGGACAAAGAATTTGGAGACATATGATGTGAAGCACCAGAATCCAAGACTCATACAAAATGTGACATACCTGAAGAACTATGAGGCAACTGACCTATGGAAGAAGCAGACATAGCTTGAGGTTGTAAGGAGGGAAACTTCTGAAATTGCTCAGCCAAAGTACTAGGATCAGTGATAGGACCTGATGAAGCTACTGCTGCAGTATTAGATTGTGGTGGTCTATGAGTATTAGATCGTGATTGGTAGCCAGGCTTCCAAGCTTGAGATTGCTGCTGTAATTGATTCGACTGTCTCAACTTTGGACACTAAGCCTTCCAATGACGTTTATACTTACAGAAACTGCACTCGTCAAAGGCAACCCTTGTGTAAGGCTTATTTTGATTATTAGAGGTTGGCTTAGAAGACACTGCTAATACAGAAAGCTTAGAACCAGAAAGAATTCCATTTTCAGCATAAGACTTAAGACGTATTTCTTCAGCCAATAACTCGCTGACAACTGAGTCAACAGAAGGAAGTGGAGAACGATGCAAAATTGAACCTCTGAGTCCTTCAAAATCACTGCGAAATGCCGTTAAAAATTGTACCAACCGTTGTTGCTCTCTATGAGTAATATAGGCAGCACATGCCTTTAATTCTGTCGATTCTGTAAGGGCCAATTGATCCCAAAGATCTGTCATAGCAGAATAAAATTCCTAAATACTCATATTATTCTGATGAAGAGCTCGTATATCATTCTCCAATTGATACTGCTTTGCAAAATTTGACTGAGTGAATAATCTTTGCAGATGATCCCAAACCTCCTTTGCTGTCGCATACTTCGCCAACTCTCTACCTATGGAATGCTCCACAGAGTTGTTAATCCAAGTAATAATTTTTGAATTGTTTGTTTCCCAGGCATCTATCAAAGCAGCATAACCCTTATTGGTATTCTTAGGTTTCACAGAAGTTCCACTAATGAATCCCCACATCTTTTTACCCTTAAGAAAATTTCTCATCACGTAACTCCAATACGAATAATTCTTTCCATCCAACCTCACACTCATAGACTGAAGGGAATCGTCTCTTTCAGTAGCCATAATAAAAAAAATAACAGATTCCAGAAATACCAGATTGCAGAAATAACAGATTGCAGAAATACCAGTTGGATCCGCGAAAGCTGTCTTTGAGATTAAGTTTTGTCTCATGAAATCTGGCTCTGATACCATGTTAAACAATCCAAAGAAAATAAAGAAGAAAAAGGAGGAGGCTAGAGTTTCATTGATACTACATTAATTAATTGAATACTAAAAGATGGTTTAACCTAAATATAAAGAGAATATATATAGGCTAAACAAACGAAACTAAAAAGGACTATTCTACCCTTAATAAATAATAAATAATTCTATATTTCTTAACATCTTCTTCAACGTAAGTTTATCACTTTATCTTCTCCCTCTTTTAATGTCTATTTTCAGATTATTTTTTTTAAATTTAATTCATTGGGGTTATTTTATATTGCAATTGAATTTGTGGGTTATCATCTTGGATCTTTTGAAGCTGTATGGCCTTGGGAATTGGGATTCAAGATGTTTAAGTTTCTTTAAATACCCTGTTCAAGGATTTGGTTTTTATTTTTTTGTGGTTTTATGGCTTTCTTCAAGACCTGGTTTCTTATTTCTCGAATTTTCTCGTCTAACATTCATCATCACCAGGTTCCACAGTGATTATAACTACCGCCGTCCGCACTCGCCAAATTGGAATACCCACATCTAATTCTGTCTATGTCAAATTGAAACTCGAGATGTGGAAGAATAAGATATTGTATATTTGTGACAAGAATAAATGCATAATAATGCCTTGGTATTTTTATTGTAACTAGTAGTAAGCACATGCATCGGACGTTTTATGTATCCGATAAATGATATGTCTAATATTTTTAAATACTAATAATATTCTTGGAAGTAGTTGATGTAATTAATATTATTAAAGGAAAAATTAAAATTGTTAAAAAATATGTTTATGAATAACATATTTTATGAAATTGTGTATATAATGTTAAAGGTTTAATAAATTGAAATGTAATATTTTCATTTGAATAACATTTCTTTGCACACTATTTTTTGTCAATAATCCTACAACTTTTCTTCTTTTTATTTTCTTATTTAAAGCTTGTTTGGTATAGCTTAAAAGCCAATTAAAATCAATTTTTTACCGTTATTTCATTATTTCAGTCGTCATTTTTGAATTCTTTTCTCACAAGTAAGTACCACTTTATCTCTAATAATCAAAAAATCAATTATCAAAATTTCTACCAAACAAGCACTTAGTCTTTTATAAAGACTTTTGTTATTTGCATTTAAACTCCACAAAAAATTGTGAGATATAGTTGCCCATAAGATAATACATGTTCAGAAATGTATATTATAATAGTAAGTATTGTTTGTCCTTAAACTTTGTTAATGATAATTGCAAGTATAGATGATGTATTGAAAATTGTTCTCTTTTAAATTTGAATAAATATCTTTCATCATTTGTTTGAGATAATCGAATGCGTGGATACTATTTGACAACAATGTATTTAAGAACTCCTCTTCATAAAATTGATTTGTATTTAGATTCCACACAAAGGATAAAAATTAGAATCAAATATGAAACAAAATTACTAAAAAAAAAAAAACATACCTTGAGGATGAAGAACTAAAATAATCAAATATTTAATTGAATTGACAATAAGCAAGCATGTCAAAAAATTACTACAAACAAATAGCGTGCTTAAATTGGTAAAATTGAATTATTATCATTCTTGTTTTATATTGAATGACAACTTCATATACATTACAAAATTTTTAATTTAACGTAACAAAGTTCTTATCTGATTTGTTTGTATATAAATATGTCAAATTAAATTTAAAAAGTAAAGTCTGTATACATGTGAATATTAAAACGCCAAAATGGATGCATAAGTTATATTCATTAAATATATCCAAAATCACAAAATATAAAAAATTATACCTCATTTAATTTGTCGAAAGTAGGGACATATTTAATCTCTGGCTTTAGTTTGCCTAGATTCAAGTAAATACATTTGACTTATTTCGATATAATTAGATTTGGTATCATTGAAGACATGTACCTCTTTTTATAATAATCTCGTAAAATTCGAAAATGATAATAAAAATTATAAAATAATTGGTACGAACTTAAAACAGAAGCTAGTTTTCTAAATATTCTTCGCACATAGTATAATATGAAAAAAGAATTCATTACTTAAACAAACTTATAAGTCAAATTTAAGATCTTTCAACATTTAATAAAGTTAATATTTTTAGAAATATTTATATATAATATAAATTTAACAAGCATCAATGATACTTACAATTTTTTTAGTATATCATATAACAATATTTTAAAATGATGATATTAAAATTTAAAATATACACTTCTTTATGATATGACTAATATTCTATCATTATAATTGATAAAAAAAAAAAAAANATAAAAAATGTACAAGATTCAAGTTGAGGAAATAAATAAAAATTTGTACTGCATTGGATAACCCAATGCAAGTAAATTTCAATTAAAAATATAATATTTGTAAAAGATAAATTGAAAATAACTATCCAATATAATAAATCTTTACATAATTCACACTATTAAAATTCATCATTGACAAAAGAAAAAGTTTATTATTGATTGTTGTGCTCTATTAAAAAAAAGAAAAAAAGAATGGCCATCATTCCGATCAAAAGAGAACATAAAAATTTGTGTTTAATAATTACACATCAACAATTACATAGAGAAAGTAAAATAGGAAGAAAAACAATTTATAAACACATACTCAGTATGTGATCTGTGAGTGATGAATTATGGATTCATAAATGAGACTTAAAGAGTAAGGAAGCTCTTATATAATTTTTTTATTTTTATTTTTTCATTTCCTTCATTTGTGCTAAAACTTTTGTCGAAAAATATCAAATCAAAGAAAAATATTTATATTATTGACAATAAAATGTCCTAATTATGTAATTGATTAATAAAATATTTAAAGATTGCGATTATGGATTGAATTTATTATTTATATTCACAATTAGGTTATTGAAAAATGATTTTTTTAATCATATTTTATCAAATTAATGGTGATTAAAAAGTTGATGGATTATTATAAAATGACTTTTCATCTAATACTTATTAAGTAAACATTAGTTAACGGGATTTTTTTTTTCTTTTTCCTTTTTAACTGTTATGTTTTATTTTCAACCAAATCTTTTAGGAATGCCTTTTAATCTATAATATTAGGTTAAAATTTTTTAAGTATATGTATAATTTTAATGTTTTAATCTTATATATTAATATTAATTTATTTAATAGTCTATGCCATTTCATGTTAATTATACATGTGGTATTGTTATAATTTTTATTTTGTTTTTATATAAGTTTGTATTAATCGTATACTAATAATTAGTAATAATAGTGTTTAGTGGAAATTAATTGACTTAATTTAAAAGATAAATAATTTTATTTTAATAATAATTGAATTTAGTTAAAATAAATTTAATTTTAAGGGTACTATTGACCATAAACATAAAAATATAAGGGTAAAATGAAAAAGTAAAGACATAAGGATAAATGATGGTATATTGGACTTAAAGCTAAATATGTAAGGATACAATTCGTAATCAAAAGTTTCTCCCCAATCCCCACTTTTAATATATTGTAGATTGTAGATGATGTTATCTAATGTTCGTTACTTAGCCCTATCTTCTATTTTTCCGTATTTTTGGATCACAGTCCTCTTTTAGTTGCGTTGAGCTTTCTTGATGTTGAGCTAATATCTTGGTATTGCTATCATCAGAAATTAATTGCATGCAAGTTCTATGGTTTGTAATATTGTGGAAGCTTTTAATTTGATATTTATAGGTGACTAGCAGGTCAACTAGTCATGTTCATATATTACAACGATGTAAATAACTTGTTTGTCACAATCTACTAAATTTGAGAATGAACATCATGATCCGTAACTTTTAATGTTTCATATTGATTCTAAAACGTTATTTGATTTTGAACTAAATTTGAGATTTTTTGTTTCATATATAATAGTACATATATAAATGACTTCTGCAACATATAATGTCATATGTCTTATCAAACAAGTTTCATCTTTAATATGTAGTCTTAAGTATCTTATAACATGCTGTGAGGTTAAAGTTGCTTAGCACATGGCTTAGAGTTACAATACATTACGATAGTCTATGTAACGTGACATTGCACTTAATTTGTGATAAATAAGTCGCAACAAGTGTAAAGAAAATAAAATGAGCATAAAGGATATAACACTGTTTGAATTGTGCTTCTCTTTTTCCCATTTGTGCCAGTTTTGATTTCCAATATATATAGTATTACATGTAACAAACTTCAAAGGCTATAGGAGTACAATAAAGTGATTTAGATAATGTGAGAAATGGAGAAGAAGCAGGGAGGGCGCCATGAGTCGGCGCCTAGGCGCCCACCGATGCAGACTGAGGCAGAAACTTGGCGCCTAGGCGCCCAATGCAGCTATTTATATAGCTGATTTTTTCCCTTTCTTGCATCTGGTTTTTAGAGAGAAAAATAGAAAAGAGGGCTTGGAGAGAATTTAACAAGAAAGAGGTTGTTCTTCTTGGATATAAATTCAAAGCTATTTTTCTTTCTTGGGGATTAACTTGAGGCTTGTTCAAGTAATCCAATCCATTGTTCATCATATATATTGAAAATCATTTCTTCCCCAATTTTCTTATCTTTTTTTTCTTTTCATCTTCAAGTCGTTTGGGATTTTCACATTGCAAGTTTGTTTGTTCTTGGGCAATATTGGGAAGTGCTTCTTCCCAACAATTTGGTATCAGAGCTTCTTCTTAAATCAGGGTGGTTAAACTCCGATTTTTGGTGGGTGGCTTGAACTTTGTTATGCGCACAAGGTGTTTGTGAAAATTCCCAAGTGAACTTTGTTGCTTTATTTCCGGTAAACAAGTAGATAAATCATGTCTACTAGAGGAACGGTGAAGATTGGGAAGTATGAGATAGAGAAATTCAATGGGAAGAATGACTTCTCATATTGGAGAATGCAAATGAGAAATTTGTTAATTTCTCAAAAGTTGCACAAGGCATTGGCGGGAAAGGAGAAGAAGCACATAGATATGTCTGACGAGGATTGGGAAGATCTAGATCTTGAGGCATGAGGGTCTATCATTCTATGCCTTGAAAGAGATGTTGCTTTCTTGGTTGATGGTGAGGAAACGGCGGCGAAGGTGTGGACAAAGTTGGAGGCGAACTTCATGACGAAGACTCTAACAAATCGGATCTATTTGAAGTCCAAATTGTATACTTGCAAGATGGATGAAGGTACACCAATCCGGGAGTACGTCAACAAGTTTGATAGGTGTATATCGGACTTGAAGGACATTGATGTGAAAGTAGATGATGAGGATCAAGCACTTCTACTACTTCTTTCATTGCCAAAGTCTTACGAGAACCTAGTACAAACATTGATGTTTGTGAGTGATAAACTTGTGATGGAGGACACTAGAACGTCACTTCTAGCGGATGATCGAGTTCTAGACCTCTTGCTATAAGGCCTTGTTTCAAATGCGGCGAGCTTGGGCATTTCAAGGTAAATTGTACTAACAAAAGGGGTTGGAAGAAGAACAATAAGAACAACAATAACAAGAAGGTGCAAGTCAAGCAAGAGGTTAGCTATGCCTCGGAAGGAGGGGAAAGCGATGAGTGCTACACCATCTCTTGTGATGAAGAAATCTCCGGTAAGTGGATTCTTGACTCTGGATGCTCTTACCATATGTGTCCAAATAGGAAGTGGTTTACTACCTATAGAAGCACTGATGGTGGAACCGTATTGATGGGTAATAACCATTCCTGTAAAACGGTGGGGGTTCGGTTAAATTAGAATCAAGATGTATGATGGAGTGGTTAGAACATTGATGGATGTTAGACATGTTCCTGATTTGCGGAAGAATCTTATCTCTGTTGGTGCTTTAGACTCCGGTGGTTGCAAGATTGTTACATGGAATGGAGTAAAGAAGGTTGTTCGTGGTTTTTTGATTGTGATGAAGGATATTCGTGAAGGCAATCTCTATGCTCTTCAGGGTACTACAGTTACAGAAGATGTAGCGATTGGAACAAGTGGAAGTGGTGGAGACCCATGTGAGTGCACTCGGCTATGGCATAGGAGGCTTGGGCATATGTTTGAAAAAGGGCTAGATCTGCTAGTCAAGAAAGGTTTGCTAAAGAACTTGAAGAAGCCCTGCATGGATTTCTGCGAGCATTGCATGTACGATAAAGCACACCGAGTTCAGTTCCAGCCAAGCAAACATAGAAGCAGAGGTATTCTAGACTATGTGCACACAAATGTATGGGGTCCGGCTTCTGTCACTTCCAAAGGTAGTTCCAGGTATTTTGTCACATTTGTTTATGATTATTCTAGATATGCTTGGATTTATTTTTTGAAGCATAAGAATGAGGTATTCGACACTTTCAAGAACTGGAAAGCAATGGTTGAAAATAGAACAGGAAAGAAATTGAAGACACTGTGATCTGATAACGGTACTGAGTATACAGATGGTGCTTTCAAGGAGTTCTATGGTAAGGAAGGCATTGCGAGACACCGGACAGTTAGGAATACACCGCAACAGAATGGGGTCGTAGAAAGACTGAATCGTACATTTCGAAAGAAATCGATGTGTATGCGATCCTATGCTGGTTTGGGCAGAGTTGGTTGCAAATGCTTGCTACATAGTGAACCGATCTCCACATTCAAAGTTAGATGGAAATGTACCTTACAGGGTATTGACAGGAGAACATGCAGATTATGAGAAACTCAGAATATTCGGATGCACAGCCTACTATCACGTCAACGAGGGAAAGCTTGATGCGAGGGCCAAGAAGACTATATTCTTAGGGTATGCGGTAGGTGTAAAAGGCTATCGCCTATGGTGTGTAGAGGATTCTAAGTTCATAATCAGCAGAGATGTTACTTTTGATGAGAACTCCATGATAGCTTCGTTGAAAGCTACAGTGCCCAGTGGTGATGATGTTGAGACTACAAAGTCTCAAGTTGTTGAAATAGAACCTAGAGATCAACCTGGTTCTAGTCATGTTCAAAAGGAGATTCATGCAGACACTCAAGATGAGAGTGATGATAAGCTTGAACAAGAGGTGGTTCAGCAAGAGAATGTACAGGCATAGCAACAACAACAGTTTGCAGATAACTTGGCTTCCTCTAAGCCACGGCGTACTTACAAGCAAGTTCTAAAGTTGCGGTCAGACGAGCCTTTGAGGCACTATGGGCAGACAAATTTGGTTGAGTATGCACTCTCAGTGGAGGATGATGAGCCTGTCACTTTCAAGGAAGCTATTTTAAACAACAATAGTGAGAGTTGGTTGGCAGCGATGGAAGAAGAGATGGAATCACTTCACAAGAACCAAACACGGGAGGTTGTCCCATTGCCCATAGGTAAGAAAGCTATTGGTTGCAAGTGGTTGTACAAAAAGAAAGAGGATCCTACCAAGCTCGGTGGTACAAGATTCAAAGCAAGGTTAGTGGCTAAGGGGTTTGCACAAAGAGAGGGAGTTGACTACAATGAGATATTTTCTCCGGTGGTCAAGCATACTTCCATTCGGATGCTGTTGAGCATTGTTGCTTATCATGATCTTGAGCTGGAACAACTCGATGTCAAAATCGCCTTCTTGCACGGAGACTTGGATGAGGAAATCTATATGCATGAACCTGAGGGCTACAAGGTTGAGGATAAGGAACGTCAGGTATGTCGCTTGAGAAAATCACTATATGGATTGAAATAATCTCCTCGGCAGTGGTACAAGCGATTTGACTCCTTCATGCTAAAGCATGGTTTCTCCAGAAGTGAGTATGACTGTTGTGTTTATATTCGAAAATTTCAGGGAGGTAACTATATCTATCTTCTTTTGTATGTGGATGACATGCTTATCGCTTTGAAAAGCAAGGTGGAGATAGATAGGTTGAAATCTCAACTTGGTAAAGAGTTTGAGATGAAAAATATGGGGGCTACTAGGAAAATACTAGGTATGGAGATTAGAAGAGAGAGGACGAATCGACGAATGTTCTTAAGTCAGAAAGGCTACATTGAGCGGGTTATTGCTAGGTTTGGGTTGCAAGGTGCAAAGTCGGTGGTGACTCCATTGGCTCCACATTTCAGGCTCTCTGGTAAACAATCTCCTGCTATAGTGGAAGAAAAGGTACGTATGGATCGTGTACCTTATGCTAGTGCAATTGGCAGTTTGATGTATGTCATCGTGTGTACACGCCCAGATATTTCGCAGGCGGTTAGTGTGGTTAGTAGATTCATGGCAAATCCGGGGAAGGCACACTGGGAAGCTTTGAAGTGGATCCTGAGGTACTTAAAAGGTACCACGGATACGGGTTTATGTTTTGGTGGAGATGCATGTCATATAAGTGGGTTTGTGGACTAGAATTATGCAGGTGATCTAGATAGACGACGATCTACTACTGGATATGTGTTTTGCATACATGGTGCCCCAGTTAGTTGGCGATCGATGTTACAGGCTACAGTGGCTCTTTCTACTACAGAGGCCTAGTATATGGCCATGGCAGAGGGAGTGAAGGAAGTATTATGGTTGAGGGGTCTTCTAGATGATTTGGGGATTGAGCAGGATTGTGTGGACTTGTGGTGTGATAGCCAGAGTACGATTCACTTGGCTAAGAATCAGGTTCATCATGCTCGAACCAAGTGTATCGACGTTAGGTATCATTTTGTGTGTGATGTCATAGAGGAAGGTGATATTTCTCTCTTGAAGGTACACACAAATGGGAACCCAGCAGACATGTTAACCAAAGTGGTAACGGGTAGCAAGTTTCAGCATTGCTTGGACTTGCTTCACATTAGTCCGTGCTGATATGCCCAAGTGGGTATGGCCCTTCAGGGCGAGGTTGAAATGAGGTGAAGAGTATATGAAGGTGGAGGTGAACTACGGAGGCTTGATCCCGAGTTTTGGGTACGTAGGCAACCATGGTTTGAATGGTGAAGCCGAGTTTGGCGCTCGCTGCTTCTTCTTGTGTTCGTCCAAAATTTGAGGTCTATCAAATGATGTACGAGGTGGAGAATTGTGAGAAATGGAGAAGAAGCAGAGAGGGCGCCTATGCGCCCCCGATGCAGAAAGGGGCTGAAACTTAGCGCCATGGCGCCCGATCCAGCTATTTATATAGCTGATTTTTTCCCTTTCTTGCATCTGGTTTTTAGAGAGAAAAATAGAAAAGAGAGCTTGGAGAGAATTTAACAAGAAAGAAGTTGTTCTTCTTGGATATAAATTCAAAGCTATTTTTCTTTCTTGGGGATTAACTTGAGGCTTGTTCAAGTAATCCAATTCATTGTTCATCATATATATTGAAAATCATTTCTTCCCCAATTTTCTTATCTTTTTTTTTTCATCTTCAAGTCGTTTGGAATTTTCACATTGCAAGTTTGTTTGTTCTTGGGCAATATTGGGAAGTGCTTCTTCCCAACAGATAATGTTTATCATTTGGTTTTGATAGAAACTGATTCAGAAAGATAAGGAGAGAAACTAGGTTCTACTGCATTATTGTTGGTTGCTGATATTTTGTAACTAATCACTGGAATTCTACAACCGATCATGAACTAATTGGACACATACTCTAGCACCCCCTGCAAACTAATGGAGAGTGGGCAAACCATGAGTTTGGAGCATAGAAACTGGAATCGAGTAGCAATCTGTACCTTAGTAAACATATCTTCTAGCTGATCTTTGGTGGAGATATGTTTGACAATGATGTCCTTATTGACGACTTTCTCTCGAATGAAATGGCAGTCAATTTCCACATGTTTAGTTTTAGCATGAAAGATAGGATTCGATGCTAAGGCTAATGCAACTACGTTATCACACCAGATAATAGGAGCCGAAGCAAGATAAATCTAAAATTCCTTCAATAGCATGTGAATCCAATATGCCTCAGCTGTAGCTAGGGCCATACTTCTATATCTGCCTCTGTGCTGGATCGTGAAACTTTCCCTTGTTTCTTGGCAGACCATGATACAAAATTTTTACCTATAAACACACGAAAGCCACCAGTATTGCCCCGATCATCTGAATTTTCAGCCCAATCCGAGTCACAGAAAATATTGAATTGAATAGCAGAAGGTGTATAGAGCAAACCATAGTCAACTGTGCCTTTTAAATAACGCAAGACCCTTTTGGTTACCATCCAATGGGAGTCTCGTGGACTGTGCATAAATTGGCATGGCTGATTGACTGCATATGAAATATTAGGACGTGTAATTGAGCAGTATAGCAAAGCACCAACCACATGCCTATATTCAATAGGGTCAGATAGTAACGTGCCCTCATAAAAAGAAAGTTTTACACCTGAAATTATAGGGCAAGCCAGAGGTTTAGCACCAATTATCTTTGTGCTGTGAAGAAGATCTGTAATGCACTTGACCTGTCTAAGATGAAGACCCTCACTGGTTTGTTGTGCTTCAACACCAAGAAAATAACTAAGCTATCCAAGATCTCGAAGATGAAATTTGTCTTGCGAATTGATAGCAAAAGAGTGGATGGCAGATGGAAAAGATCCCATGACAATGATGTTATCAACATAAACTAACACAAAAAATTTCAGATTGTTAGTGCAGAATGTAAATAAAGAATAATCAACTTTGGATTCCTAAAAACTAAGCTACAACAATTCTTGAGAAAGCCTTCAAAACCATGCTCTTGGAGCTTGTTTAAGACTTGGAGTTCCATCTTAAAAGGTCAACTTTATTAAGAGAAGTAGTTCAAACCCTTTATAAATTGGTATATATTTTTATCTTTATTCGATGTGAGATTTTATCCCTTAACATGCCCTCACAAGATGGTGGCTCGTTTGAGCAGACCAATCTTGAAATCTTAAGTTTTAATTGGATCGAATTGTTCGTTGGAACTTAATAGGCTTTGATACCATGTGAAGAAAATAAAATGAGCATAAAGGATACAACACACTGTTTGATTTGTGCTTCTCTTTTTCCCATTTGTGCTTGTATTGATTTCCAATATATATAGTATTACATGTAACAAACTTCAGAGGGTATAGGAGTACAATAAGGTGATTCAGATAATGTTTATCATTTGGTTTTGATAGAAATCGATTCTGAAAGATAAGGAGAGAAACTAGGTTCTGCTGCATTATTGTTGGCTGTTGATATTTTGTAATTGATCACTGGAATTCTGCAACCGATCATGAACTAATTGAACACATACTTTAATAAGAAGTTAGAAGCAATGGAACGATAGGAATTGTAACAAGCCCATTTCTTACAAAATCTACTGGCAACGATGGACAGCATCGTACATGCCACCAGAAATGGTTAGATCGCATTGAACAGAATGCAAAGCTGGAATTCTGGGCTTTGTTTTAGCTTTTCACGAGCATAAAAATATTTCAGGTAAGAAAAGGGAAAGAAAGGCATGGGCAGTTGATGTTTGGAGTGCCTTTATCACTCCAAAACACTCATTCATTCTATGGTTAAGTGTCCAAGCGAAGCTCCTCACTAAGGATAAGTTGACACACTTAAATATTGACAGAACTTGTGCTCTATGTGAAGTGTCAGCTAAAACGGTTCAACACCCATTTTTTTAGTGTTTAGTGAGCTACATTATTTGGAGGCAAATCAAATCTTGACTCGGCATTGCTTATTCAATATCTACAATTGGAAGTGTTGGGAATTTACTTAAACATGCACAACGAAATTAAACAATTTCAATTCCCATTCAGTATTCACCTTTGTACTTAAATAAGAACTGTAATAAGAAATATAACTTTTTCTTGATTTTGCAAACTCCTTCGCGTTATTCTTTTTCAGCAACTTGAATCTGCCTCCCACAGCTGTCCAATTGTCCAGCCTCCAATAAAATCCACACAGAGAATAGACTGCAACTGCTAGGATTTTTCCTCTTGTGACAGCAAGAATAATGAAAACCTAATGGACCTCAAACCCTAGCCATATATTTATATAAACCCAAATGGGGTCGGGCCGATCCTGTCCAATGTTTAATTAATCCATTTAATTAAATTCGGTCCGTGAATTAATTAATCCAATTAATTAATTCGGGAATATAAATAACAAATCCAATTAATTAATTTATCCAACGATTGTTAAATTAATCGATTGGCAATTTGCAATCTTCCAATTCTCTTTTGTGTGCGACCCATTAGGTTTCCGACCACAATATCTAACGACGTGAAATATTATTTTGATCTAATCAAAACTGATAAATTAAACACCCTTTTAATTTATCACAAATTTACACTCGCCGTCCCAGATTGACATCTAAAATGTATCAGGGCAACACATGTGACGGGAAATGTCACGTGGTATGACAAAACCAAAACTGTTCGTTTACCATGAAATTACAATCCCTTTGTCAATATGATCCGATCAACTACAAGATATGAAAGTGTGTCAATCTCGATTATCGAGTATATCTTTCATTCTACTATTAACTCAATATGAGTCAAAACTCCTTTTCGACTTATATGTATACCTTGGCCAAGGATTTCGTTATTGACTTAATTGAACGAAATGCAGATCACAATCTCTTACTATCTAAGAGTGATGAACCCTCTATTGGTCATTCACAACCTTCATATGATTCTTGACATACCCAAACGATGTCGTATTAGTAGTCCTTGGTAGAGCAACATCCAACACCGTCAAAGCATGACTGTCTTCATACAAGGTACTATGATGACCTCAAGTTATAGGACCAATTCTACTACCGAACGTTAGAAATTAACCATTGACACTCAGATAGTTATCTATGTGGAATCTCTTAGCGGGTCTCCAATGTTTTGTTCTATAACAAAACATCTATGTGTTCATTTAAGTGTCACCGTACTTTAGCTCATGAGATCAGCTACTTACTTCACAAGTAAGAAATGTCACACGTGATGGTCTAACTGTATTAACGATATCCGTATCTTGTTATTACTTACGACCACGGTTTATTCAAGATCCAGTCATACGTAATTTGTATCTCACAATCACAACTCCTTGTGATTAACAAATCACTTAAACTTGGATCTTTGGATTCTGTTATTTAATATTATTTATCACAAAATTAATTTAAATAAATAATAGACCTTGCCAAAATTAAATGCATTGAACATATTAAAAGCATTTACAACCTAAATCGATTGGATTTAGGGCATAACACTAGCAAACTCCCACTTACACTAGATCCAATCACTCATGTATCTAATACCATAAGTGTCCACATGACGATCATGTTTCTATTGTGACAATGGCTTTGTCAGTGGATCTGCAATATTGTCATCTATAGAAACTAGCTTTATCGTTACGTCATTTCTTTGTATAATCTCCCTGATGAGATGATATCGCCTTAGCACATGTTTAGATCGTTGATGAGACCTTGGTTCCTTCGCTTGTGCGATGGCTCCATTGTTATTACAATACAAAGGTATGAGATCAACAATGTTAAGAACGACTTCAAGTTCATTAATGAACTTCTTGATTCAGACAGCTTCCTTCGCTACTTCAGAAGCAGCAATATACTCGGCTTCCGTTGTTGAATCAGCGGTTGTCTCTTGTTTGGGACTTTGCCAACTAACTGCTCCATTGTTGAGAGTAAACATATATCCTGATTGAGACTTGCTATCATCTTTGTCAGTTTGAAAGCTGGCATCAGTATACCCATGAATTTTCAGTTCATTTCCTCCATAGATCAAGAACACATCTTTAGTACTTCTCAAGTACTTAAGAATGTTCTTAACCGCTATCCAGTGTTTCTCACCAGGGTTTGCTTGAAACCTGCTCGTAACACTTAGAGCATATGAAACATCTGGTCT
>NC_036255.1:1444052-1478053 GCF_002742605.1 Olea europaea var. sylvestris
TAATATATATATATATATATATATATATATAATCATACATCTATACGAATAAATATATATATATATATATATGGATGATTATGGACTTGTTCTATCTAATCTTCCCGAACCAAAGAGAAGATTAGTTGGTCAATTCCTAAGGGGTACAACATTGGATCAACACCAATGCACCATCTCCATGGGTCCACTTCTTCTTGCACCTTCAATTAGTTAAACTGCAACATGTATCCTATACTAGTTGGCACGTAAGCTTAAAAGAAATCGGACTCGTAGGCCCATAATAATAAGAATAACAACGGACTTGCAGGTCCAATATAATAAAGAGTTCGCAGGCCTATAACAATAATAATAACAACGGACTCGCAGGTCCAATACAATTAAGGGCTCGCAGGCCCATAAAACAAAAAGAAGTAAATCAATCATTCAACACATCTATATGGTCGAGTCCATAATCATTCATAAACATTCATCACATAAATGTTTCCTATGTATAATATCTAATATTATATGCAATTTCTCATAAATCTAGCAATTATAGTCATCAAAACTAATTCAAAATTTTGGATCGAGATAATTAAATAATTAATTAATCATATTAATTAATTAACTTAATTGGCGGGCCTATTTAATTAAAATCAAATTTTAATTAAATCCCGAATTAGAGTCCAACTCTAATTCCAAAACTATTGGGCGAAGTAATTTAATCAAAATCGAATTTTAATTAATTATTAAATTAGAGTCATACTCTAAATTTTAATTTGCATTGGGAAGTGGTATTAATTGAAATCAAATTTTTAATTAATATAATATTAGAGTCTAACTATAATAAAATGGAATTAATATTTTAATTTAAGACAAAATTCCCAAATAAAATAAAATTCAATTAAGGGTCAAAATTAAATATTTAAGTTAAAACCTAATTTTAACAAAAATATAAAAGTCGTCAAATTTTAAATAAATTTTAATTTTGGGTCAAAATTAGGGTATGGGTCAAACCCAATTAAAACATCATTTTAAAAAAAATTCAAAATTCAATTCAAAACCATTTTGAAAATTTACAAATTGACCCAAGTTTGAAATTAACACCAGACCCTTCCAAATTAAAAAAATTGCAGAACAGGTCCCCCTTTTAAAATTTGCAAACTAACCCCATTTTCGTAATTGCAACCAGGGGCCCCTAATTGCATTATTTGCAACAGAGATCCCCATCTCCAACCAAAACCCTAAAAAAAAAAAAATTTGTTTTTCTACTGTTGGCGCCGCCCCGCCCAACAGTCGGCGGGGGAACTACCGACAGTTCCCCCCGACCCACCACAGCAGCGGCCTCGCTGCCGCTTAGCAGCGCGCGCTGACGCCACCGCCCCACTGCCTCGATCCAAGAAAAAAAAACATTTTTTTTTTGTTCTTCAAAAATCAGATTATGAAAAAAAAAAAAAACTAAAAACTATATTTGCTAGATTTAGGGATGAAAATGATTAAATCAACCTTTAATTTAATCAACATGTAAATCAGTTCCTAACAAATACAAAGTTGGCTCTGATACCACTGTTGAGAATTTACTTAAACATGCACAGCGAAATTAAACAATTTCAATTCCCATTCAGGATTCATCTCTGTACTTAAATAAGAACCGTGATAAGAAATATACATTTTTCTTGATTTTGCAAACTCCTTCACGTTATTCTTTTCCAGCAACTTGAATCTACCTTCCACAGCTGTCCAATTGTCCAGCCTCCAATGAAATCTACACAGAGAATAGACTGCAACTACTAGGATTTTTCCTCTTGTGCCAGCAAGAATAATGAAAACCTTATGGATCTCAAACCCTAGCCATATATTTATATAAACCCAAACGGGGTCGGGCCGGTCCTGTCCAATGTTTAATTAATCCATTTAATTAAATCCGGTCCGTGAATTAATTAATCCAATTAATTAATTCGGGAATATAAATAAAAAATCTAATTAATTAATTTATCCAACGATTGTTAAATTAATCGATTGGCAATTTGCAATCTTCCAATTCTCTTTTGTGTGTGACACAGTAGGTTCCCGACCACGATACCTTACGACGTGTAATATTATTTTGATCTAATCAAAATTGATAAATTAAAAACCCTTTTAATTTATCACAAATTTACACTCGCCGTCCCAAATTGACATCTAGCAATGTATCAGAGCAACGCATGTGACGAAAAATGTCACGTGGTATGACAAAATCAAAACTGTTCGTTTACTATGAAATTACAATCCCTTCGTCAATATGATTCGATCAACTACGAGATGTGGAAGTGTGTCAATTTCGATTATCGATTATATCTTTCATTCTACTACTAAGTCAATATGAGTCGAAAACTCCTTTTCGACTTATATACACACCTTGGCCAAAGATTTCGTTATTGACTTAATTGACCGAAATGCAGATCACAATCTCTTACTATCTAAGAATGACGAATCCTCTATTGGTCATTCACAACCTTCATATGGTTCTTGACATACCCGAACAATATCGTATTAACGGTCCTTGGCAGAGCAACATCCAACACCGTCAAAGCATGACTGTCCTCATACAATGCACTATTATGACCTCAAGTTATAGAACCAATTCCACTACAGAACATTAGAGATTAACCACTGACACTCAGATAGTTATCCATGTGAAATCTCTTAGCGGATTTCCAATATTTTGTTCTATAACAAAACATCCACGTGTTCATTTAAGTGTCACCACACTTTAGCTCGTAAGATCAGCTACTTACTTCACAAGTAAGAAATGTCACACGTGATGGTCTAACTGTATTAACGATATCCGTATCTTATTATTACTTACGACCACGGTTTATTCAAGATCCAATCATACGTAATTTATATCTCACAATCATAACTCCTTATGATTAACAAATCACTTAAATTTGGATCTTCGGATTCTATTATTTAATATTATTTATCACAAAATTATTTTAAATAAATAATAGACCTTGCCAAAATTAAATATATTAAACATATTAAAAGCGTTTACAACCTAAATCGATTGGATCTAGGGCACAACACTTACAGGAAGTGCATTGAAGTGGATTAAAAAGGAAACCCGAAAGCCATCTTGGCATAGTAAGGTGCAGAGAATTGCCTTTACAAGCACAGTCTACCACTTATGGATGACAATGAATACAAATATTTTTAAAAATCCCAGGCCGCACTCTGAAAGCATAGTGAGACAAACCAAAACACACGTATACAAAGTTATACTTTTTTAGTATTCTCATGTCTTAGCCCATTTTGAGTCTTTAGCGTTAGATATGTAGATCTTATCATTTATACATTGTAGTCGATTTTATCCTGCAAGTAGACGAATTGTAACAAGTAGTAAAGTGAACCTTTTGAGTCCGAATTATCGTTCCCACGAGGACTATAATTCGATATTCAATTTATTATTTCTAACTTCTATTTGACAAAAATAAACGAGAACAATGATTAAAAGTGGTTTTTATTCTAACTACTTAAAAGTTCATGAGTGCAACAGAAAATAAATGAGAATTAAAATAATAAATGAGTATTAGGGCGGAACAATTTCATCTATTAGTCACCTTTACTTCTAATATCAAGATTCATAAAATCTAAAGTAGTGTTCGGTTTAATTCTTCTACGGTATTCAATTTATCCCAATATTTTGTTCTATAACAAAACATCCACGTGTTCATTTAAGTGTCACCACACTTTAGCTCGTAAGATCAGCTACTTACTTCACAAGTAAGAAATGTCACACGTGATGGTCTAACTGTATTAACGATATCCGTATCTTATTATTACTTACGACCACGGTTTATTCAAGATCCAATCATACGTAATTTATATCTCACAATCATAACTCCTTATGATTAACAAATCACTTAAATTTGGATCTTCGGATTCTATTATTTAATATTATTTATCACAAAATTATTTTAAATAAATAATAGAACTTGCCAAAATTAAATATATTAAACATATTAAAAGCGTTTACAACCTAAATCGATTGGATCTAAGGCATAACACTTACAGGAAGTGCATTGAAGTGGATTAAAAAGGAAACCCGAAAGCCATCTTGGCATAGTAAGGTGCAGAGAATTGCCTTTACAAGCACAGTCTACCACTTATGGATGACAATGAATACAAATATTTTTAAAAATCCCAGGCCGCACTCTGAAAGCATAGTGAGACAAACCAAAACACACGTATACAAAGTTATACTTTTTTAGTATTCTCATGTCTTAGCCCATTTTGAGTCTTTAGCGTTAGATATGTAGATCTTATCATTTATACATTGTAGTCGATTTTATCCTGCAAGTAGACGAATTGTAACAAGTAGTAAAGTGAACCTTTTGAGTCCGAATTATCGTTCCCACGAGGACTATAATTCGATATTCAATTTATTATTTCTAACTTCTATTTGACAAAAATAAACGAGAACAATGATTAAAAGTGGTTTTTATTCTAACTACTTAAAAGTTCATGAGTGCAACAGAAAATAAATGAGAATTAAAATAATAAATGAGTATTAGGGCGGAACAATTTCATCTATTAGTCACCTTTACTTCTAATATCAAGATTCATAAAATCTAAAGTAGTGTTCGGTTTAATTCTTCTACGGTATTCAATTTATCCATCTCGAATTCTCATTGAGCCTATTTATATAATTCAATTATATATCTCTATGCAAATCAACATTATTTAAACGAAATAATAGTTTTAAGAATTCATATAGGATCACGGCAATTAATATAGGCATCTCTACATGTTATATTAATTTATCGAATTTTAGTATGTGATCTAAACAAGAATCTGTCTTTCTACGCTATTATTGTTCACGAAATCATTGAAAATTTAAAGCATTAAGAACATGATTAAAACTCACACATATACTCATAACGAACAAGAATCTCAAATAAAAATAATAATGGGTCCCAAATAGTTTACATTGTTTGCCCTAACAAAGGATTTAGTTACGCATAATGAAAGAAGAGAGATAACAAATTATCTTAGAGTACATCACCGGATTTAGAATTAAATATGTAGAAGAAAAGGTAGATCTTGCACTTAGAATTCCTTCCTCTTCCAATTGATGCTTTACACGATAAATTTGTCATTGTTTTCTCTCTTTGAATCTCTCCCTTTTTTTCCCAAGATGTATTTCTTACCTCTTAATGTGTGGAACCCCTTAAAGTGTGAGAATTTTCGTATTTATAGGTCCGCTGCCGTGTATGAAGAATAGGATTTTCATGTGGGCCACAAAATGGGCCAAAATTTCGCTTAGGTTGTGGATTGGTGGCACTACGATGCCTAGAATGCGGCACTGCAGCATCACGTCAAAAAATAGGTGGTGGCGCTGTAGCGCCACTTTCCGAACAAACAGCACGCACTTTATCCTGCAAGTAGACGAATTGTAACAAGTAGTAAAGTGAACCTTTTGAGTCCGAATTATCGTTCCCACGAGGACTATAATTTGATATTCAATTTATTATTTCTAACTTCTATTTGACAAAAATAAACGAGAACAATGATTAAAAGTGGTTTTTATTCTAACTACTTAAAAGTTCATGAGTGCAACAGAAAATAAATGAGAATTCAAATAATAAATGAGTATTAGGGCGGAACAATTTCATCTATTAGTCACCTTTACTTCTAATATCAAGATTCATAAAATCTAAAGTAGTGTTCGGTTTAATTCTTCTACGGTATTCAATTTATCTATCTCGAATTCTCATTGAGCCTATTTATATAATTCAATTATATATCTCTATGCAAATCAACATTATTTAAACGAAATAATAGTTTTAAGAATTCATATAGGATCACGGCAATTAATATAGGCATCTCTACATGTTATATTAATTTATCGAATTTTAGTATGTGATCTAAACAAGAATCTGTCTTTCTACGCTATTATTGTTCACGAAATCATTGAAAATTTAAAGCATTAAGAACATGATTAAAACTCACACATATACTCATAACGAACAAGAATCTCAAATAAAAAAAATAATGGGTCCCAAATAGTTTACATTGTTTGCCCTAACAAAGGATTTAGTTACGCATAATGAAAGAAGAGAGATAACAAATTATCTTAGAGTACATCACTGGATTTAGAATTAAATATGTAGAAGAAAAGGTAGATCTTGCACTTAGAATTCCTTCCTCTTCCAATTGATGCTTTACACGATAAATTTGTCATTGTTTCTCTCTTTGAATCTCTCCCTTTTTTTCCCAAGGTGTATTTCTTGCCTCTTAATGTGTGGAACCCCTTAAAGTGTGAGAATTTTCGTATTTATAGGTCTGCTGCCGTGTATGAAGAATAGGATTTTCATGTGGGCCACAAAATGGGCCAAAATTTCACTTAGGTTGTGGATTGGTGGCACTACGATGCCTAGAATGCGGCACTGCAGCATCACGTCAAAAAATAGGTGCTTTTCGAACAAACAGCACGCATTCAAATTTCCTCAAATAAGTGTTAGGGTTTAACCAATGTATTTAGTGTTTTTTCTCTTTTCATGTACTTATTTTTTCTATTTTTCACTTTTTTTTATTACATTCTGTCCATTAAGCTTTTTATATGACTCCTGTAGCAAGTTTTAGGCCGATAACTCTCAAATCAGATGATTTTAGGGCACCAAATTTTAAGCACCCTTACAGACTTACTGAGCCAAGTCAAAAAGGCTTCGAAGAGAACCAATTTTTGTTTCAAGTGTAGCTTCATCTTTTATTGCATTCTAAATGACCCATATAGTGAGCTTTAGGCCGATAACTCCCAAGTCAGACAACTTTAGGGCACTAAGTTTTAAGATACCCTTGCAGACTTAATTACTCGAGTCATGAAGACTTTGAAGAGAAGTTTTTAGATTTCAAATGTATATGCCTTAATTAGTGCAATGCCCATTTTACACACATATTCAAACAAACTGATCTCCAACTTAAGACTTTTGCCTCATTTTATCATGTTAGTCTAAGACAATCCACACATAAATTTTCACACATGGAATCCATATTCACATCCGCATCTTCCTACAACTGTAAAGTCATCCCCAAACTATGCTAACTTTGGTCTAAGGATAAATAACTTACTATGGTTTAAATAAAACCTCTATGTCCAATTAAATCAACATATCTAACAAATGAATCAACTCGTTTCATCATAGTGTCAGACTCAATTTTAGTGCACGTATAATATCGAGTTTTGTAAGGTTAAACTTTAATCAATCTAGCATGCATCATATCCACAGTTCATAAATCAACACCAAATCTCAAAGTAAAACGTAATTGTAGGCCAAAATGTCCAACTCAAAAAATTTCAGGTAGGCAACCAATAATAATACACTCCCTCAAACTTAAACTAAACATTGTCATCAATGTTAAATTTAAAGGAAAAGGAGGAGGATTTCCTTGAAATATCAGTATTGCCTATGATATTGTGGTGTCTTGGTGTTGCATTTGATCGACTCCTCTTCCACATTCTCCCTCAAACTTTAGATTTGTCTCATTTTCTCCATGTCCATGTTGGTTTGAGTGTTCTGCAACGTCATATTCCTGAAAAATTAAATTTGAAAAATTTAACTCGTGGAACATAGGTTACTTAGCTCAACATCTAATAACCAATTTAGTTACTTAATGACCTAAGGGTAAATGGAATATGGGTGATGTCTCATAAATAGACTAATAAATAAACTAAAATATCCTATAACTTGAAAATAAAATAAATAAAAGAAAAAGAAAGCTTGGGTTGCCTCCCAAGAAGTTCTTCTTTTAAGTCATTAGTTAGACTTTTGCACAAAGTCTTCATGACACTTTGAATATGGCTTTGGAGCTCCTGCATAGCTTGCTTAATTTAACTTTGTTTCATGTCTCGTGCATCTTCCAAATTCATACATTTTCCTTTTGAATAAGGCATGACCTGCCTAAATCGTCTATTTCGAACTCAATCGAATATACTGCAATCTTTTCATCATCTTTAATCATAAATTCAATGAAGTTCGATGTTTACACGCTGATCCCATCTTCATTGAATGCAACTAATTCATCTGGCTCCTTCGTGACTAATTCCTCGATTTTTACATGTTCTATATCTTTAGTAGTTAGTTCCTCGGATTGTATGATGAAGAGATCCGTTGGCAAGTTATTTGGCTCGTTCAGAATTATTTGATCTTCAATCTTTTTACATCTTTGCATGATGATGTCTCCAGTCATTATTTCATTGTAATCAAAATATTCTTCATATGGATAACATTCTCTCACTTCCATGGGAGTTGCCAAATACGAGCAATTTTTAGTATAATGAGATGCACCACAGTATTCACATGTCAGTCTGATCTCTGGATAAACAATTGATTTGATGTTTAATCCCTTTGGTCAACCATCCTTACCAAATTCAATAGGCTAATCATATCCCCACCTTTTAAATTCTTATCTGATTAGGAATTCTCCAAAGAGCATGTCATCTTCATACAAGTCAGAATTAATCATTATGAAATTTGACATCTTGCTTCTTCTTATTTCCTGTTAATGGAGCAAAAATAAACAAGTAGATCAATTGAACAAAAAAAGAAGAAGATAAAAATCAAACAGAAGTAAGAAATAAATAAACCAGTATTAAAGAAAATAGTCTCTGACAACGGCACTAAAAACTTGTCGATCTTGCCCCCTTAAGCTAGTTGGTAGGCTTCCCATCTAAAAACCAGATCCCTAGGCCGGGAAAGCTACTTAAAAAGAAGCTCTCAGTAACTTTCCAACCCACGTTCTAGTGAAAGCACAAGCTTACCCTTCTTTACATCTTGTGCAGTCGATTTTATCCCGCAAGTGGACGGATTGTAACAAGTGGTAAAGTGGAACTTTTGGAATCCGAATTATAGTTCCCACGAGGACTATACTTCAATACTCAATTTATTATTTCTAACTTCTATTTGATGAAAATAAATGAGACCAATGATTAAAAGTGATTTTTATTCTAACAACTTAAAAGTTCGTGAGTGCAATAGAAAATGAGTGAGAATTCAAATAATAAATGGGTACTAAGGCGGAACAACATTACCTATTCTAATATCAAGATTCATAAAATCTAAAGCGGTGTTCAGTCGAATTCTTCTACGGTATTCAATTTACCCCTCTTGGGTTCTCATTGAGCCTATTTAAATAATTCAATTCCATATTTCTATGCAAATCAACATTATTTAAACGAAATAATAGTTCTAAGAATTCATATAGGACCGTAGCAATTAATATAGGCATCTTTACACGTTATATTAATTTACCGAATTTTAATATGTGGTATAGACAAAAATTTGTATCTCTACGCAATTATTGTTCATGAAATCATTGAATAATTGACTAGGAAATTCAAAGCATTAAAAACATGATTAAAGCCCACACATATACTCATAACGAACAAGAATCTCAAATAAAATAAATAAAGGGTCCCAAATAGGGTACAATGTTTGCCTTAACAAATGATTTAGTTACGTATAATGAAATAAGAGAAATAACAAATTGTCTTAGAGTACATCAACGGATTTAGAATTAAATATGTAGAAGAAAAGGTAGATTTTGCACAAAGAATTCCTTCCTCTTCCAATTGACACTTCACACAATGAATTTTTCGTTGTTTTCTCCCTTTGAATCTCTTCATTTTTCTCCCAAGATGTGTTTCTTGCCTTTTAATGTGTGGAACCCCTTAAAGTGTAAGAATTTTCGTATTTATAGTTCCCCTTCCGTGTATGAAGAATAGGGTTTTCATATGGACTTCAAAATGGGCCAAAATTCTGCTAAGATTACGGATTGGTGGCGCTACAGCGCCTGGATGCCGCATCAAAAAATAGGTGGTGGTGCTACAGCGCCATGGGGTGGCGCCGTGGCGCCACTTTTCGAACAGACAGAACGCACATTTTCCAGTATTTTTAGCATAACTTTATCTCCTGATATCCAATTGAGGCGATTCAAGATGCGTTGGAAAGCTAACTCAAAGGGATACAACTTTACTTCAGACATTATTCTCCAATTCGATTGTTTGTTATGTAAAAAAGGGTCTCAATGTGGGACTGAAATTCCGGAGCATAACTTTTCAGTTAGAAATTGATTTATAATCATATTTTGCCTAAATTTGATCCCTTTGACATGTTTCTTCATCCAATTGACTTTGAGCACTCTTAAATTTTCATCATGAGGTCCAACACAACTTTGGAGTATTTGCATTTTAGTCCCCGATCTTTGAATCTCTTACAACTTAACCATTTTCTCCAATTTTGCCACTTTTGTTTCTTTCTTCAATACCTTGTACCGTCGTTGAATTTTACCTATTTAACACAAAATGTAATAATTTAGATCATAATTCATTCAAGAAGCAACTAAATATTGTCATTTTAACGCTTTGAAATACACTTATCATACATCTTATATTTTGTTTTACTCAGGTATGCTCAGTGTGTTTGTACATAAATTTTAATTAATAGAATATTTACATTTATCTTAAAAAAGAAAAAATAATTGTAACAAGCCAATAACATCAGGTGGTGGTCGTGGAGATCTTGGTGGCGACAGCAGCTAGATGAAATCAAGTTGTGACTGTAGGAAATATGATGGTCCGACGGTTGCAGTCAGTGATTTGGTGGATATCTAGGGTGAATGTGGTGATGGTGGTGTTTTGATTTTAGAGGTGATGTAGATGTGGTGGTGGTGGTAGTGGAAATCGACTCATGATTGCGGGAAGATGGTGGTCCGACGGCTGTAGTCGGCGATTTGGTTTGGCAGCGGTGAATGTGGTGTTAATGGTTGTGTGGTGGGTGGAGATTGGGTGTTTCACAGCGATGGTTTTGAGGTGATGGTGTTTGCAGTGGTGTTACAGGGTGGGTGGAAGATAGGGTGCAATCGTGATGGGTTTTCTGGAGTGGTTTTTTTCTCCAGTCTAGGTACGGTGGTGATAGGTTACCTTGGTGCTAAGTGTTGTGGAGGTTTGTGATGGTGCAACAGGAGGTGCTGCTCGGTGCAGTGGATCTAGCAATGGGGGTCGACAGTGGTTTTGGTGGTCATGGTCGGGGTAGGTGGTTGTGGTCACAAGTGTTGGTTACAGATTATTTGGTTAACTGTGACCATTAAATTGGTTAATCTGTAAACAATAAATAATATATGACCAATAAAAAAGATAAATTGTGATCAAAGAATAATATGTGACCTAAAAAATTAATAATTTGTGACTGTCTAATAAGTTGTGACCTATAATATTTTTGATTTGTAACCTAAAATTTTTTTTATTCGTGAGTGAAAAATAATATGTGACTTATAAATTTTTTGATTTGTGACAAAAAAATAGGGTGTGACAAATAATTTGATAAGTTGTGACTAAAAATTAATCCGTGACTAATTAATTATTTTTTATTTGTGATCGATGAACAAACTGTGATTTACAAATTTTTCGAATTATGATCATAAAATAATGTGACATAAAATTTCTGATTTGTGACCAACAAAAAATAAGTGATTAATTAAATTATTAATCTGTGACCAAATTGTATAGATATGTGACTTAAATATAATTAATTAATTAATTTAATGATAAATAAATTTTAATAAAAATCTGATTTTTGAAGTTTGAAATTTATTTCCTTAATTTTGAAATATGTCATACTTAATTTCTTATTTATAAATTTTCTCCCAAATTAACCATATTAACCCATCAAAAATTAGATATCTTATTTCATGTATGTTTGACTAAGTTATATATATATGGTATGCTACAAGTGAATATTTGCGACAAGAAATGAATCCTAATTTTAGGATGACTGACCCCTTTAATCCAGTTCATCTAATGTCTTTTTCGGGAGCTAGAGGAAATGCATCTCAGGTACATCAATTAGTAGGTATGAGAGGCTTAATGTCGGACCCTCAAGGACAAATGATTGATTTACCCATTCAAAGCAATTTAAGCGAAGGACTCTCTTTAACAGAATATATCATTTTATATATATATATATATCAAAATAAGTAACTTGCTCTATATTTAATTTTACAAGTGAAAAAGATATATGTTAAAAACTTATTTCTTAGAAATTAATATTATTATAAGTATATATTACTGAAGCGAGCCGAATATGGATATTAAATTAATCCAATTTCTTTGGACTCTTGATATTTCATGTTGATTTTCCCACTTTAGTTGGTATAGAGAATGATGTTAATTATATATATATATATCAAAATAAGTAACTTGCTCTATATTTAATTTTACAAGTGAAAAAGATATATGTTAAAAACTTATTTCTTAGAAATTAATATTATTATAAGTATATATTACTGAAGCGAGCCGAATATGGATATTAAATTAATCCAATTTCTTTGGACTCTTGATATTTCATGTTGATTTTCCCACTTTAGTTGGTATAGAGAATGATGTTAATTTAAAATAGTATTTTGAGATCAATGACTTACACTCATTATTTATATTGTATTTTTTTGGGACAAAATTTCAATTGTTTGAAATTACAGGTTGTTAAAGTTTTTTGGTACTCGCGTATAATAAGTGTACAAATTAGATTTTATTTTATTTTATTTTATATTTTTTTGACTAGCAGATATATATCATTTGCTTAAATCTATCATACTTTTAGCATTTTATATTTTTTAAGGAAGACATCGATTTTCTATTTGATAAAAAAGTTACAAAAATTTTGTAGAATATCATAGAGTTGACGTCACCTTGTTCTGCCCCTATCCTCCGAGTACACACAACATTTTGTTACAAGGTAGCATTAAATGGCTGTGCACGGAAATGATCATTTTCCCAAATGAAACGTTGATATAGTTTTGCTTTTGTCAAAATTCAAAGATTGGTCTAAAAAAACACAAAATGTGAATACGATAAGGGCCAAAAATTCAAAAAAGGCTTTTATGCATTATTCTATCAATAGAAGGTAGTGTAGTCAAAACAGGACCCATAATTTGAGTTTTTAATTGATTCTCCGTAAGCTCTTCTAGAAACATGTCAAAATGTTTACTCCAATCATTTAGTAGATGTATTTCTTTCAACTACCAACGGCGCTGGCGGATGAAGTAAACATCACATGACATCCCGTAGTCCCGTTTCTCCAGCAAAGCTTTGAATTTATATACCCAAGTTGAATATAAATTTCTCGAGTTTTATAATCTTGGATTATTGGGCATCTCTTAGCGTTTTTGGAATTGCCTTACTGTTTTATTACAGATATCAAGTTGCTGATACTATGTCTGAACAAGAACAAGCCCCAAAATCCATTTACGATTTCACTGTCAAGGTATGGGTGTAATTAATTCAATCGAAGATTTTTTGGTTCTGCTTTTGATCGTGGTTTTATTTTGAAAGAAAAATTTATAACTCTTAGGCCGCGTTTGTTTTTTATTTTCGCGAGAATGAGAATGGAAAATATAGTTGTTAAGAGAAAGAATGGTATGAATTGAAATCTTGAAAACACATAATTTCTGTAATTTTCCCAAAATCCAAATGGGATTCAGCCCAACCAAACCCTAACCTACTCATCACTGCCACACCGTCAATCATCATTGTCGACACCAATGGAGATACTCAAATATTTATAAATTAAATTCCTTTGTATTATTTTCTAATTTTTTCTTTGCACAAAACCCTAAATTTGTTATAATCTATGTCAATTTTCGATGATTTTTACAATTTTGATCGATTATAGGCAACTTTACATAGTAAATATGTGATTTCTGTTGAACTTTTGTTGATTTCTCTTGCACGTATGATAATGAAACAAAGAAAATTATTTCAAGGTCATAATTGCAGTTCCTTAATGTCAACACCATTGTTAAAGTGAACAACTGTTGGTTCTTTCCATCAGCAAATGATTATATAATTATGTAAGCAATTAACAATTTCAATTGTGAATTTTTGTATTGTTGACGGCTTCTTTATTTTAATATATTTGTTAGTTATGAATTAAACAACAAAATTTTAGATCAGTCCAATTGATGACAAGTTCTCGTTACACTAGTTCTCATCAATACATCAGTAATATTTTTTGTCTAGTTGTTAATAATTTTTGTTGATTTTGCTCAACTTTGGAGTTCCATTCCAAAAAGGGATCTGATTTCTAATTTTGCATTTCCCCCTTCCAAGATCTTCCAAGATTTGACTTTATTAGTGTTCTTTGCCAAGATTCTATTGCATACCTGGATTTTCATTAAATTAAAGAACAGGATATTCATGGAGACGATGTGCCGCTGAGCTCTTACGAGGGGAAGGTTCTTCTCATAGTGAACGTTGCTTCTAAATGGTACGTGAAAAGCAACATGGTTGGCTGTTTGTCTAAGCGTAGAAGTAACTTCTTTAGAAAGGTTTGTCTCGACATAATTTTTCAAAAGAATTACTTTTAAGCCCCCGTTTGGCCTCATTATTTGGATTTATGATGGGGGGAATATTATTTTTTTGAAGATTGTGTGGTTGAAAAGTTTTCGATTTGAATGTGATATTATTTTATTGAAAATTGTGTGGTTGAAAGTAGGAAAAAGAAAAAATTAAATTAAATTGAAGAATTTTAAAGGGGCCAAACGGGGGCTAAGTAAGTTTTGTTTGGTTAATTTAATTTCAAGTTTCTCCGAGTGCTTTTCTCCTTATCTATGCCTATTCTTCGTCTTGTATAAGTTAAAAAATGTAATAATTTAAATCTGCTGAACCTTAGTGCGTGCTCTGTATCTCCCTCTTTACAGTGGTTTAACACAGTCAAATTACAAAGAATTGAACATTTTGTACGAGAAGTACAGGGACCAAGGTTTGTTAACCATTCTTGTGTGACATTTTTAAGGCTAATGCCTATTTATCTTCTCTTGGTAACTTTCTGAGGTCATCAAGCCAATGCTGAATTCTTTCTCAGGTTTTGAAATTCTAGCATTTCCTTGCAATCAGTTTGCTTGGCAAGAACCTGGAACTAATGAGGAAATTCAGGAAACTGCATGCACTAGATTTAAGGCAGAATTCCCAATATTTGACAAGGTATTTCTTTTCAAGAAATTTTGAAATTGGTTACATTATTCATGATATGTGACCCTTGTAAATGCTTGAAACTTTAGTCTTGTGGGAATTTATGCCAATGGCTACTTGAAGACGTACAGTAAGAAAAATGTAAATTTTCCACAACATGCATTGAAAATTTGTCACTCGAAAGAAAGTTTGATTTACTTACCATGCTCAGCCAAACATTCTCTATGTTGTTCCCCGTCTATGCTGCTTCTGAGTTCTGATATTGCTATAGACTCTTCGCTCAAGGAATACACTCGATGAAACTTTTGATGGAATAACTTCTATGATATTATAGATTGAGGTCAATGGAAAGAATGCTGCACCCCTCTACAAGTTCTTAAAGTCGGAAAAGGGTGGATTATTTGTAGATGCAATCAAATGGAATTTTACAAAGTTTCTCGTGAACAGAGAAGGAAAAGTTGTGGAGAGATACGCTCCTAGGACGTCTCCTCTACAAATTGAGGTAGGACTATTTTTATTTCTTTCCTTTATTCTTGTTATTTTTCTAGAGCTGTGAAGCGGTCTGTGCCAGGCACCACCCTTTGGCCTGGCCCAACAGTGGTTTAATTTTATGTTTTTGTGAAAAAAGATAAAGATTCAGTCGGAGGTCTGGAGAGCCAGACCGGCACGGCCTTGCTAGATCTTGGCCAGGCCATTTACAACATGGAAAAGAAATTAGGAATCAAAGATGGGGTTTGACAACGCTCAAGATATTTTTGAATTTCTTCAATGTGAATTTTGAATCTCAAAACACTCATTAGCAGGTGTAATTATATGTGGTTGATTATTTTACTTCTTCCATTTCTCTTTCTTTTGCAGGAAGATATAAAGAAGCTTTTGGGATCTTCTTGAGAACCCAAGTACACTACCTGCCTTGTTTCCCTTTTCTTTATCGTTATGTTTATATGCTAGTCATTTTCATTAATTTATGAAAAAGAAAAGTAATATTGCTTTTGTTGAAATACGGAGTTGACAAATTGTCATGTGTAGATCGAAATACGCTCAAATTTTTTAGCGAAGTGTATGTTAAAATGTAATAAAGGCTTCATTAACCTTTAGAACTAAGGACAAGTCTACATGTACTCACACTTTTTACAAAATGGTTTACTCACTACTCATAACAAAGGGTGGGGATCACAAGTCGTCATTTTTAAAATTCACCTGGGACCCGCACATATGTAAGAGTGAGTGAAAGATTTTGTGCACTAAAGCTTGTACATATCTATTTATCCTAGAAATAAAGTTTACTTTCTCACTTGCACTGCACATTTACACATTAGGTTAATGTATTCCCTAAAAAAATATTTTCTCCATGTAAAAAGAGGAGTTTAAAGGCAACAAACTGAACAAAACCAAGAACATTTATTACCTTTGTTGCTTCTTGATTTTCCCTTCAATGAACATATTTTATAGCTTGTTTGATAAGATAGACTGTCCAGTATTGTGTATTGTTCAAAAAGCAACTCGAATCATCTGTCATACTTCCGAATCCTGATCAGTACAGCCTATCAAAAATGTGGTGATGGTTTGATGTATATCTGCTGATTATATATTCTTCCCTTATCTTTTCTGCGGCCTTGCAGGACTTAATGATCCCATCTAAAAATTTCAAGGGTTCGAGTCTTGCTGCTGCATATTTGTTGGTCATAGATTGAATTACTAAGCTATGCAACTCTCTTTCATGTTGTCAATTACAAATAATGTGTAATAAATGGATCAGTATATATTATATAATAAATCTGCAATCTGAATCATAACTAATTTATTTTCGTTTTTTCTTTTGTTTTGGACCAAAAATAAAATAAAATTACATATTGTTCTAGACTATGTCCCTGTTTGACCCCCATTTCTCGAAACTCATTTTTTATAAAATTCAATTTCAATCACATGTTTCTTTTTTTTCTTCCTTTTTTTTAGCGTAAAAAAGACTTTTATCAACTTTTCAGTCACACATTTCACCAACTTTTATCAAAATTACCAGTAATCTAATTTTTATTAGAACCAAATAGGGGCTATATTTTTCCTTTCAAACTAAATTTCAAAGCTCAAAACTATAAGGTGTTATATCAAAATTATTTGGCAAATTTAGTAAATTTATCTAAGGGTAGAATTATTTTGCATATTAAACTTCTCTCAATGATGCTCAAGATGGATAATAGAGAACTCGAAAAACTATTAGTAGAGAAGAGGCTATGAATCCATTAGTCTTCCTCCCTTCATACTCCAAATCAAATAAATTTTTTCGAACAATATATAATTAAGTATAACTAATAGAACGCTGTTAATGTAGAGAGTGAAATTAAGTGCAATAGAAATTAATTGGCCGCTGTTGACATATATACATTAGAAATAAATTACTACTACTGTTCAAGATCTTCCAAACGATACTTGAAAAGACATTGGGAATAGAAAAATAAAAATTTTATTTATTTTTTCCTGTCTTAAAGCTTTATCGAAACTGTTGGAACATTAGGTCCTACAGCATAAAACAAAACATATCTCACTTGGATTTTATGTTTGGAGCACATTATGTCAAATCACAGCCAAAATTGAATTATATTCGCGTTTAATAAATTTAAGATCGAGTACAGAATTCTTCTTTATTGAAACAAGAAGAATGTACACGATGGAATGTGTATAAGATACAACTTTGGTCACTGGTGATATAGAAAACTAAGTAGCATAGCATACCAACAAAGATAAAACCAGCAATCATCGATGTCAGCATAGAAATTAAAGTTAAAAGGGTTGTTGATGATCTCAATCTTGTCGTACATCCAATGTGATGGTGCTGTTTTTGATCTCATGATGCCATTTGTCAAAAGGGCAACGAAGTTCATTGGAAGTGAGAGCACTGCTGGCATCTCAATGAAGCGAGCAGTGCAGTTGTCTTTTCGCGACCTTGAAATGAGAAGTTTGTTCACTAGCACATATGATGGTAATAGCAGGAGTGGAGGCAGCATAGACGAAGGTGAGAGCAAGGGGGGCGTAGAGTACCCTAGTTACAATTTGACCAAAGCATCGCAAAAAGCATAGGCAGTCAAAAATCAAATCGTGATCAATCTTTCTCAACCTACCAAATCATTGAGGGTTCTAGAGTACTCAAGACTACTCGATAAATTACATTTTTCGTAAAAATAGTATTCTTGCTTATTTTGATGATTCTTGATATAGAAGAAAGAGTTCAAGTATTGAAAGAGGCACGGCAAGAAGAATCAATGAGAGATGATTGAATCATGCTGAATGTCACCGTTGAGATGCTGAATTACTTTTTTCAACGAATTATTTCAAAAACAATCAATCTCGTACAAAAATGAGAAAGTTCAGCCTTCTTGTATTGCATAAGATTTTGGGGTAGACAATTATTCTTGTGCTCTTCACTAGTAGTTTGTGGGTTAGCTTGAGGTTTCTTGAATCCCTCTGTTGATTTATTATGAGAAAAATCAAGATGGTTTGATACTTTCAGATTTAAAAATCAAACAAATAATTTTAACAACATGATTATGTTTTCGGTATTGACGAGGACTCATTTTTCCATTCCATATAGCTTTATCAATGGATTTCGTCCTTTTTAAGAATTTTCTGTCAATAATAAATAAATAAATTGTTTTAACATATTTACTTTATAATAGACGAACATTCTATTTGTAAAAAAAGTAATAATAATAATAATAATAAATATTGCCGAGAGAATAGCCATTAGTAACAAATGACAATGAAATAATTAATAAAGAATATTTTGAAAGAGTTTTCCGTGGGAAATAATTTTAAAAAATATCTTATTAAATTTTTGCGTATAAAGTAAAAAATAAATAAATACTACCTATTGAAAATTCTGTCGGTAATAAAATAGAATTACAGAAAATAATTTAAGATGGCCAACATAGTTTTTGTTGGTAAATAAAGTAATAAAAATAATTACGATGAAAATGACTGGATAATAAATTTGAAATTCTGTAAGTGATTGGCATTACCTTCACCGATTTCCAAAAATAAAATAAAACAAATACTTTCGAATTTTTTTATGAATTCTTTTTCTCCACAATAATTTTCACCAACAAAAATAATGAATGAAAATTTATGTCTAGAATAATGTTTTATTTGCCATTTTGTCTTAAGAAAAACCACATGAACAAACGGAGATCGATGAAAGTTGACCATATTTCTATTTCATTTAAGACGAGCATAATTTTACAGACCATCTCAGAAAATACAGAGAAAAACTATGGCCATACTAAAAATTCTATCAGAACCCTTCATTTTTTTCTTTTCAAGCTTTTCAAATACATGACAAGGATATATATCCTTTGTTAAGCATCCAAATTTAGTATTTTGCTAATTTTCTAGAAGTCTGTGTGTGTGTGTGTCTATGCAGTATCCATTCAAAGATGCTTTAGGGAAAGGAGAAACCACAAGACCAGACGGGCAGCTGTCAATCGTTGGCTGGGGAAGGAGAAGAGGCACAAGGAACCTTTTCTGCTCTGGTCTGGTGTGTGCTACAAAAAAAGAAGCCACTTCATTCATTTTTAATTATGCTTTCTGTCTTTCCCTTAATTAAGCTACAATTTTTTAGGGTTTCATTAAAAGATTCTAAAAAAATCTCTCTTAGTGGTGATTCAAACGAGTGTAGAAATACAATGGCTTACCAGATCGCGGATCTAATGGTTAAAGTAAATGAAAAGTCGTATAACAAAGTTGAATCTAGTTGAAAAATGGAATGAAATAATTTGTGATGCATCATAACTCATTCTTAACTCATTTTAAATCTTTCTTGATTTTTTATAATCATTACGGTAGTGTTAGGGATAACGAAATTTTGTTATGCTCACGTTACCGTAACGCGGTGCTTTCATTTTGTCTCAATTTGGTCTAGTTAAAAAATTAGATTTTAAGTAAATTTTGATAAAAATTGATAAAATGTATAGTTAAAAATGAGTTTGATGAGAGAATGGGTATCAAATGTTGGGTTAGTATCGTGCACATTAATACATGTTCAACATTAAACATTCTCTTTATATGTATGTCTTTGGTTCAACTTGATCAATGGCAGGACTACTTTGCTATGCTTCATAGCTTATCCTAAGCCCTATGCTAAGAAGAAATTTAAAACTTTCTTAAATTTTCGAAATCACTATAAACCCAATTAATTACTCTCAAGCCACAAATTAATTACAAGAGAAATCTCTACTATTTAAACAAAGAGTATCATTTAATTTAGTTCTTAATATCTTTATAGATCATTGGATTGAGATGGAATATACAATATAAGATATTAATGGGGAAAAAATGAAAAAAGAGAGAGAGATCGTTTTCTATTATCTTATTTGCACATATCATAGGAAATTTCTATAACTTTGCTTAATATGTACATTCAATGCATTTGATACACGAGATTAATCGTATTGATACGATTAATTTTTTATTATTGCACTATATATGTTGTGCTTGAATTCAACAGACCCATATACGGACTAATACATATTCTCCTGAAAAAAAAGATCCTTTGCAACTTTTAAATGGAAACCCTAATGTTGATATCTTCATCAAAAGATTGTTAAACAAAAATATGTAAGGCAGAAAAAAAAAAATTGGAATCCATATTAATTAACATAAAGATTCCATCTAAGCCAAAGCAGCCAGCACTTGAGGATATTTTGGTAATTGAAGGGACCAGACGACATGTCTAGGAACTTGTTGCAATAAACTTATCAACCCCCAAGAAACCATTGCCGTTGAGCGCGAGCTTTTGAGAAACCGTAAATCTGCTGGATTCCAAGTTGAGAGACCAGACCATGCTCATAAAATTCTGCAAATTAACAATAAATTTACCTGCTGAACAAGAAATATATAGGCAACAATTTTGTTAGTAGTCATAGTGATGAAGAAATTACAAAATGAAGACAACAACAGTTGAAGCAGTGTTAGCTAGACAATGAGATTGAGAGACGAAAGCCTTAGGAGAAAGTAAGACAGGATACCAAGTATTCCTGCGCACCGTTAGACATTGTGCATATCCCGTTTTGAGACAAAGCTTGCAAGAACCCTAACTAAACCAATATTTAAAGATTCAATACTCCTTAGACAAGGACAAAAGGCCCTTAAATTTACACTGTTGGAGGATAAAAATGACTGGATGAGGCATATATTTCAGGTTGCTATGTAACTGAATGACTTATTGAGTTGAGTACCATTTAAACCTTCTGTGAGACTATAGGACTGAATAAAACTGAATCTAGAATAAATGAAAAGAAAACAGTAAAGGGAGCTCCCTTCAGTCCAAGTATAGGAAGCTTAAGATTCAACTTGTCTCCCGCATCATTCACGCAGTTACTGTGTAAATCTCATATAACTCAGCATTTGGATGAATGAGTCAGCAGCTAATTGAATCCTACTGCCCCCCATTAGTGAACTGAAGTAAGCTCTCTTTAGAAATTTAATTACATCATTCAACAAAAGCATATCAAAATGCATGAACTACATATAAAAATGACAAGTTGAGCAACTTTAGTGCTTAACATCTCCAATGAAGAAATCAAGAATTGCCCTCCAACCCTTAATTTGGGGGGAGGGGGGTGGTGGGGGTGTAGGAAAACTTTCTACGTGCTACCTCTGAGGCAAGAACGGCTCATGGGTTTTCTGGAATGGAAAGGTGGCTTTATAAGAGAATTATATATTATAGATTTGTTGCAATAACAAGAGATATATTCATATTCTGCCATTTACACTTCCTCCAATTAAGCCCATCACTTTTTTTTTCTGAATATGCCATAGCTTTTTAAAAACTTTTAAGTAGAAACCATAGACCACAACAATACAAAAGGTTATTAACTAGATAAGCATGTGGAGTGTATATTATGCTTAGAACATTAATATTTATTTATTCGTATTGCTATTACTAAAATTAACAAAGAAAAGGCTTTGGAGCAGTTAACCTGCTTCTTTTTTTCGCAATTAAGATTCCTTTATTAACTAGCTACGTATAGAAGATAAAAAGTAAATAAGTTTTTTAAATATTTAAAATTTTAGTTTTTAGCGAAGTAGTTAAACATGTAACGAGGCAAAGGTTGTAGATCACGTTGCATAGTCATCTATATGTGGTACATTAAACATGTAAAGCTTTTGATGAAAAAGATGATTTAGCTTGTACTCGAAGACACGAGTTGAAGACGAAATATAAATAAACACAAATTCTTCACATCAGTTCAAGTTCAAGTATATATTTACACAAGATTGTCCAACAATCTAGATATCACCTTTACTCATTGAACAATTTCAAAAATGATATATATATATATATATATAGAGAGAGAGAGAGAGAGAGAGAGAGAGAGAGAGAGCAATTCCATGTTTCAGAGAAATAGGTAACAAAGTATTCACATAGCATAGAAGAGAACTTCCTTCTTGTCTTATACGTTGATTATCAGTCTGCTACAAATCATTCTCTTTTGTGAAGATAGACGGAGGTGTTATTTCATTTTATCTTTACTAGCTAATTATAATCTAAATCAAATAGAGTTGCAAAAAGTTTCTAATCAAACATAAATCTCTTTGACATCATTGATCAAAGAGAGAAAATAACTTGCCCAAAGAAAGTTTTCACCTGCTTTAAAATTTCATCATTAAATAAAAACAAAAATGAACACAGCACAGAATTTGTGCATTCATTCATGAGTTAAAAAAAGTGGAGTTTGCTAGCTAAACTTGATAGGAAAAAGTGGTACAGAATCCTAAAGATTTTAGTAAAATTCTTTACTTTTAGGCTTTCCATTTAGGCTGAGAAACACTTTTTTTCTAATGGTATAAACCCTAATTCGATGATTCCGCATAGACTTTCTAAATCTATGATTTCATATGTGCTCCATGTTCGTGGTCAACCTGCAATTTAGCCTCCGATTGAAAGGATTTATAAATAGGTAGAAAGAGTGATAAATAAGTGAATAGTATGTGTTGGTCCATTGAAATATGTAATTAAAAATAAAGTTTAATCATTTGTAAATGGTCTATAAATTTTGCCAAAAGAAGGCTTATATAGATAATTAGCATTCATTTGAGGAAAAAAGCTGACTAAATATTTAATGATATGGCATGTTTGGCTAAGCTTAATATTTACTTATAATTAAATTCTGAAATAAATGATGTTATTTTTGTCAAAGTATATGTAAGAAATTAATTAATTAATTTAACTCATATACAGTCGAAATAAGGGTTTTTTTTTTTTTTTTTTAAGCTATTAGTAAGAAAACAATAACATACGCAAATTTACTTGAAAGATTTGTAACTCTTTCTATGGCCTGTATTAGCATTAACTAAGCAATATTATATTGCACTAAACATCAGTTAAGTACAATTCAGCAATGCTTTTAACTATTAAGCCAAGAAATTAAGTACTACAGAGTACAAATATATTAGGGTAATTGGCACAAAACGTCCCTACCTTTCAAGTCTATTGTGAAAAACGTCCCTACCTTTCATTTTTTGGCATTTTTGCCCTCATTTCAACATTTCTTTGCGCTGGACGTCCTTCCGTCCATATTCCGTCAGTTTTTCCGTTAAACATTCGGGTAATTGGCACAAAACGTCCCTACCTTTCAAGTCTATTGTGGAAAACGTCCCTACCTTTCATTTTTTGACATTTTTGCCCTCATTTCAACCTTTCTTTGCGCTGGACGTCCTTCCGTCCATATTCCGTCAGTTTTTTCGTTAATTAAATACCAAAATACCTTTTTCTTTCCATAACCAAGGGTAAAATTGTCCTCACCCACTTCACCCCTTTTTCCCGCCATCAACTTAATCCATAAGTAACAGTAGCAGTTTCAGATTCATGTTGCTGCTACTGTTACTTATGGACTAAGTTGATGGCGGGAAAAATGGGTGAAGTGGGTGAGGACAATTTTACCCTTGTTTATGGAAAGAAAAAGGTATTTTTGTATTTAATTAACGGAAAAACTGACGGAATATGGACGGAAGGACGTCCAGCGCAAAGGTTGAAATGAGGGCAAAAATGCAAAAAAATGAAAGGTAGGGACGTTTTCCACAATAGACTTGAAAGGTAGGGATGTTTTGTGCCAATTACCCTTTAATTAACAGAAAAACTGACGGAATATGGACGGAAGGACGTCCAGCGCAAAGAAAGGTTGAAATGAGGGCAAAAATGCCAAAAAATGAAAGGTAGGGACGTTTTTCACAATAGACTTGAAAGGTAAGGACATTTTGTGCCAATTACCCAATATATTATAATACCGCATCCGAGATTACTTGCTTACAAACTGCGGCAATTTTGCATAATAGGAAAGAAACAACCTAGGCATCGATAATGAGTAATTAATCTAAAAACCAAATTGTATGTTTTTTTATTAATTAATTCATGCTTGGCTGAGATTTATAAGAGAGACCCACAAATGTTAATGGGTGAAACACACACGTGATATCGTTTTTAAAATGACGTCTATTTATCTACAATATTAAAGTGGGAATTAAGGAAAAAATTTGAATACCACTTTTACCCTTATATATATAGCTATATATCCAATATACCTTCATGGTTTACAAAACCAAATAATAATAATAATAATAATAATAATAATAATAATAATAATAATAATAATAATAATAATAATAATAATAATAATAAAATATTGAAAGTTTGCATTAATGTGTTATATTTACCCTTATTTAAATTTAATGTAATAAAATTAATGCATACAGAATATTACTATATAATTTGATAAAATTTCATTTTATATTATATTGCATTTATCCTTATTAAAAATTCGTTTTAATTTACAATTACATATGAATCCCCATGATATGATAATTATATTTTTACTAAAAATTTTATTAAATACACAACCTTATATATGCAATAAACATTTAATTAATCTTTGTATATTTTCACACTTAAGCTCACAATTATTTTTCACTATATTCTTATCATTATATGAAATAGAATAAATTATTTTAACATTATAATATGTGTTTAAATTCTAAACTATCCATACACAACATTAATAGATTATAAAATTATATACAAATAATTTTTTTTAACCCAATATTACATATTAAAAGAATATTGCATTCCTAAAAGATTCGATTGAAATAAAACATTATAGTTAAAATAATTCTCTTAACTAATGTTCACTTGATACGTATTAGATGAAAAGTCATTTTCTAATAACCTATCAACTCTTTAATCACCATTAATTTACATTAATTTGATATATTATCTAAATTCTAAAGTATATAAAAAGTAGGGATTGAGGGGAAACTTTTAAATACCAATTTCACCTTTATATATTTAGCTATAGGCTCAATATACCCTAATGTGGTTTACAATTTTGTCCTTTTTTCTTTTTTTGGTCATTTATATTCTTATTAAATATTCCTAATTTTTCATTCATTAAGTTAATTTTGCAATTTATAATATTAAACATGGTTCTCATACTTTAACCAATTGATCGTCAAACGAAATATATTATTATTTATGTATAATTAATGTCAGTTTATAATATAATGTTAAATAATATGATTACTTCTATATAATTATATTTGTTTTTCCAAAAACTTATAATATTAAACATGGTTCTCATCCTTTAGCCGGTTGATCTTCAAACGAAATATAATATTATTTATTTATAATTAATGGTAGTTTATAATATAATATTAAATAATATGATTACTTCTATATAAATATAATTGTGTTTTCAAAAAATAATGATATGTAATAATGTTTTCTATTCGTTATTGAATAGAAAAATCATATAGCCATTTGGGACTCAAAAGATAGTGGGGAAAAATGTAACGCCATTGGTGATTAAACGATTTTCCTTTTAGAATACTTAAATTAAATTATAGGTTACAAAGCTACCATTAAAATTAATCTATTAACTCCATTATGATATATCACATATTTTATTAATTTTTAACAAAATTTAGACCAAACGAGATGGATTATTATTTTTTTTTTTTTTATTTCGTAGATGAGCACTCCATCATATTCGGTGATATATATTATATATGAGTAATGTGATTGCTACTCTAGTTTAGATGGTGTTAGATGACTCATCTAAATGATAAATGAACATTTAATTGCATTTTTCATTTAGCCTCTCGCCTAAATGCGACTTAAATTGGAATTGCAACCCTAGAGAGGCTACATAACATTATTCAACTATAAATACTACTTCTATTGCATTTAAGGATTGAATTTAAGAATCACGATTTCCTCAGCATAATACTCTTTCTATTGCCAGAAACTAGTAAAGAAGTTAATTAGATAAATACTAATTATTTTTCACAATACATAGCTTTCCTTGTTGGCAGATAAGAAAAGAAGGAAACCAAATGGAGAAGATTGGGAAGAGATTTGAAGAGAAGGTGGATATCTTCACGACTTTGACTCAGGGCATCGACTTCGGCATCATGGAACGGATCGGCTTGCAAGGTACCTTCATTGTTATCTCCTTCCATAGACAAGTATAAAATTGAGACCCAAACATCTTTTGCATTCTCTAAAGCATTTCGAGTTCGATTGTCAACTCTCTAAAAAATCTCATTAGCCTCTTACCAGCATTAAAGATGTCAGTATTTGCTCTTTTTATTACTGTCAATTTTACAAGTTTTTTTTTCTCTTTTTTAATAATTTGAGATGTAACCGAATGACTGTACACACAAAAAATTTATTTAATGCTTTCTTTGCTCATTTTATTTTTACATAAGTTGATTTGATTAATTGTTGTTTGTATATTGTTAGATAATTATTTACTGATGTACTTGGTAAGGAAATTTTTCTAAATGTTAATTTCTTATAAAAGAAGGCATTGATTTTCTTCATTTATGCATATGACTGGTGTAAATAAGGCAGGTTATATAATGTATAAAAATGTAATTTTCTCATTCAATGATAAAAGTACAGTTATAAGAATGATATTTTTTATTTGGAAATTATCCTAATTCTACTTGGAGACGTCTACACAGAATAAACTATAGAAAATGATCATTAATAGAAGGTAGTCTGATTTGTGACTGTCATATTGACATAGAAAATGTTGGTTCTAGGTTGAAAAAAATGTTGGTTTTTATTTGCTGGTGATTAGGCCAACCCCAACCCGCCAAGTTTAATGAGATTTAGATTATTTTTAAATTTTAAATTAGGGTAAAAAATTTTAATTACTCATAAACAGATAGAGATTGGAGTATTTTAGTAAGTTAGTGTATATCTCCCCCGTTGCTGTTGATTTTAACACACATTAGAATGAAAATCCAAATTTTATGCAATGCCATTAATTTATTTATGTCGCAGTTTTGTCTAATAATCATCCCGTGTACAGGTGTTAGTAATCCAAGTTAATTCTCAATTTATTATAGAAGTCTAACTATCGTGTCTTTTATAATTTATAATTGTTGCAAAGAGAGGTATATGAAGTCGGTTCATCACAATGGAATCAGATTTTTATTTTTTATTATTTTATTATTTTATTTTTTGGCGTCCAATCAAATATTGGATTAGATTATAGATATTATTTTGCTTTAAATTTTTTTTTTCTAAAAATAAATTTCTCAATGTAATCTATCAACTGGAGGTTTAATCAAAGATGTTCCTATCTATGGGGGCTATCATTACTTATTTTTTTTATTAATGAATACTGAATAGTACTGTATAATAATTTTAATTTTTTCCTTTAAAAATAGCAATTACCTTGATTATTTTCAAAAACAGTATTAATACTTCAAAAACGTTACGCAGATCATTCATCCGACAAATAAGATGTGCAACGTGCTTACTACTTGTTTACTAATAAGAGATAATGTATCGAGATGTTAAAAAATTAGTTGGAAAAAAGTCAAGGAGATGAATATAGATAGGTAGCATTTTCTTATTTTTACAACATGAAATTCAATGAAAATCTTTATATTTAACATTTATTGGGTAAAAGTCGATCATCAAGGAGCAGAGAACTAGTAAAGTGATTGTAATTCTATATGGTGTAGATTGAAATCAAATCTTTAGTAAATTTTGATAAAACTTAATTAAGCATGTGGTTGAAAAATTGTGAGTACATAAAATATGTGATTAAAATTAATTATTAACTTTGACTTAAAATTTTTATCAATTTTTAATATTGCATTGCCAATGTTATATATATACATGTATTACTTTTTCTAACTATTTAAACTTTGAAATAAAATGAGTTATATCTATAATATATTAAAATATCATATAAAGGGAGAATCATTTTTTGGACGATTTTAACCCCCTACAATTCAATTGTTTCAATAATACCATACTTTTCGTTTTTCGATATATAATAAATACAATTTTCAAGTAATTAACATGCACGTTAATCTAGATTCAATGAATTTTCACTTGATGAATCTTGAATTACATGAATCTAGAGTTATTATAGATGAATTCATTCTATTCATGTATTTAAAAATTTTAATGGGTATTTAAATTTATGTATTAAAAATTAATTTTATGTATAAAATGTAATATGAAAAGATTGCTCATTATAGTATTTCATCATTACAAAAAATTTAAATCATGAAAATTGAGTTTTGAGAGTATAATTTTCTTCTCTTAAATTTCTATACTAAATTTTATTTTCTTTAATTCTTCCGAAACTTATAAAATTCTCCAATAAATTGGTATCAAACATTGCTTTTACATCAATTATAAAGTATTTTAAAATAACATGCAATACACGACCTAGTGATATCAAAAGGTCAAAGATTTGAATCCAAGCCATTATTAAAATTATTTGTGAGTCACACCTTTATTGAAAACGAATAAAGACGGAACATGTAAAGACACGTGGAAGCTTTGAGGAGCAATAAAAAAATATATAATAATAATAATAAATAATAAATAATTAAAAATTAAAAATTAAACGGAGTGCTGAGAATCAAAGAAATTGCCAATGGAAAATGTCAAGTGTCAAACTAAATGTGCGTCTTATGAACCAGAAAATGCTGGCCCAGTATTTAATACAATTTTATTTTTCCTCCTCAGAAATTACAAGGTTTAGCTATCTCAATGTTCGTGACATGTTTGGTTTAGCCTAAGTAAATATTAAATTAATCTACAATATGTTTAACTTGTTATGTTAGACAAAATTATACGTTTGGCTAAAGTTGAGAAGCAAGTAAATTAATTTAAGTTTTATATATAACTTTTGCTCCACCCTCGAAGTAAATAACTTAATTATTTCTCACTTTCATCAAACTAGATTATTTATAAGTAAAAATTATAGATAAACTTTTAAGTTTTAACCTAGTCAACCATGTTTTAAATAAGAAAATGTAAAGATTTATTTGTTATGTATATAATATTGTCCATTCAATATTACAAAATACTAAACATGCTATCATTTTAAAATAACTTTTTTTTTTTTTTTTGAAGTGCATTTAGATAACTGACTTTTTTTTGTTACTATCAGTGTATTTCAAATAACCAACTTCTTTCTAATTTTGACAAATAAAATTTTATTATTTTTTCTTAAAAATTAATCATTTATTTGTAATTGAATTTAATTATAAGTAAACTCGTTAAACCTGACCAAACATGCTACACCGAATAAAGATCTTATGAGTAGAAAAGAAAACACACTATGTAATTGCATAGAACAGGAAACACAGAACGAACTGATTGAAGAAGAGAGTTTACGTACCAATCAAAATGTCCAAAGTTTTTCACCCATGACACCGTTCCCACCGGTGATACAACGTCATTAGGGAGAAAGTAAAAATTAAAAAAAAAAAAAAGGTTAAACCCTAACCTTAAGGATCCCCCATCACCCCTGTCCTGCAGCATCCTGAGGGAGGTAAATCGCAGGTTATGCCTCCAAGGGTACAGGGTGGAAGGCTGCTTGTACACTTGCACTTACCCAATAGCCAAATCCATATTTCAGGATTCGAACCCTTGACGCAGCAGCCTCAAGCAAAGCTGGATTTCTCCACCCTCCTCTTTTACCACTTGGAGATGTGCCCTGGGGGCAGGGAGAAAGTAAAAATTAGCTAATACTCTAGTTTGCTCATGTATTCAATTTCAACATTAATCTCAAAATAATTGTTCAATTTTATCCTTGATCTTTCCTTCCAATTTATAGCTTAATTTCACAAAATTTTGTTAGTTAAATATTTGTGTATTGCTTTGAACTAGGAAGATTTGTGAAAAATTGTAATTTTAATAGAGCATTAAGATTTAAATAAATGGAATGTGTATAACTAATTTACATAAATTTAATTGTGTGTCAATGTAAAGCTAGAATTTACGTAAAATAATTTTTTTTTTTTTTAAATATGCTCATTCTTTTTCTTTCTTTAATTTTATTTTTTACGTGATTAATAGGAATTATAAAGTGAACGAACATGATTAGATAATTTCTGGAATGTATTTATTTGGTCAACCATTTAAATTGAACAAATCATTTTCAAAACTATAAAATTATCTAAATTGATGACTCATATGTGTAATTTCATTGTCGACAATTCATTATAAAATAATAAGCTCTGTCTAAACCCCATTTTTTTGCAGAAAAAGGTTTTTTGATTACGTGTAAAACTATTTTATTGAGAGAATACGTGATTAAAAATAAATTTAAAAGAAAAAAAAAGGAGTTTTAAAAAATTGGGCTCAAATATGAGCATAGTATATTTTATGGCATTGAATTTTATTATCTTTTTCTCGTAACCTACGGATGAGTGATTCCTTCACTCTGAACTCAGCCCTTGGGAAGAAAAGTCTATTGATGAAGTAAGAATCGTCATTAGCTATGAATGCAATCCGATTCACGGTTGTCAAATTGTACTCGGGGATATTCAAACAAATCATATTCTAGAATTAAATTTAACAAAAAGCCCCCAACTTTTCACCTTAACAAAATATTTCTTTACATATAGCTTTGCAGCAATAGTCCCTAATCTGTTCTCTTGGTAGCAAATGGGTCATCATTCTATTTTTAAGCATTTACATCCTGAACCTATTATTTTCAACGAGTTTGTGATCCACGATGCCTGAACATCTCGATGTGATTTGATTTACTTGATTTCTTTTCTTTTTTTCAATTGAAACACAACACATCCCTTTCAATATCTGTCACATATGTTGATAGAAACCATCATCAAGGACAAGATGTGTTGACTAATGAAAAGTTGAATATAATAAAAAGAATTGATAAAAAAAATGTTATGGGCACGAGTGCACTGGCGGACCCAAGGTGGGCCTTGGTGGGTCACTTGACCCACCAACTTAAAATTGATTATTATTAGTATTATTATTTTTTGTTGTTGGTTTCCTCAAAAATCAGATTTGAAGCTTTAGGAAATTATTTCTTTTGTATTTTCTTATGAAATGGAATTGAGAATTCCCTCAAGTGCTCCAAATCCTATCTTTTTTTGGCGATTTTATGGTAATGGATTCTTGCTGTGATTTTTGTTTTTGTTTGAACTGGAATGCAGTTAATAATGTAATATTTAGAATTTGCTATGTTTTTGTATTTTCACTTGAATTGATTGTTTTCATTAATCGTGATGGAAAGATAATTTAAACGTAAATATGCCTTTTCTTTTAATGATCAATGAAAAGATTATTCGACATAAAAGCAATGAAAATGATGTTGAGATAAAAAAAAGCTTACAAACTTGGTGATATTTGAGATAAACGTAAATTTTTATTCTTTGCAAGTTTGATTGTGCTCTACCAACTCAAAATGTTTACGTCCGCCACTACACGAGTGTCATAATGAGAAAACATTGAAAACCATCAAAACAATTTAAATGTAGTGTGAAAAAATAAAAATGGTGATGTAAATATAATTAACCATTTTACACTAGAGGGGAAAAAAAGGTAACAACGTCATGAGAATTTTGCCCCATTGGATTCAGTGTAGAGAACATTGACACCATTAATGATAGAATGCCAACTTCAGTAGTTTTTACATCTCCCAGAGGTTCCTAATTCACTGTATGAGGAGACTTCCCATTGTTTACCTCTATCAGGCAATTAGTCTTCTTAACAATATAAATCTCATTCACCAGCCCTGTTGTAGGGTTTATGGTCTATGATGAATCATGTTCGAGGGCACAAAAAGTCTTGAAAATCGAACTCAGACACGGAAACCCTATATCCACTCAATTCCGCAGTTCAACATCAATTAAAGGCACTAAACAAAGAATAAAATGTGCTGCAATTATGTTCATGGACAACTGTTTCTGAGAGAAATGAGCTAGCCCGAGCCAATTTCTTTGGTTGATCATGTTTAGATTATGTTCTTAGACTCAAAACCTAGTGGATTGATGGGATCTGTGCTCGTTAAAGGTTTCATGGCAACGACAAGTGAGAGAAATATCTTTCGTATGTGAGAGTGTGGGAGTGGCCGTCTGTGCAGGCCCGGCCCTGGCCCAAGGCAAGTGAGGCTACTGCCTTGGGCCTCATATTTTAGGGGGCCTCCAGCCCAAAACCGCCCCTCTCTTAAAAAAAATAAAAATAAATAAATAAAAAATATTTATTTAGGCACATGAAAGAGGCAAACGAACGGGACAACTTTGAAGATGGCTGGTAGATTCTTCCTATTTTTCATAATAGCCTTTCTTATTAAAAGTACTATATTGCCCTTAATGAAACTATTTGCAAGATTTATCTTATATCTTTAAGGAATTGTCAATCAGGTCCTATATCTATATTTTTCAATCTTTTGAATATCTTTAAATATTCTTTATATTTTAATAATTCTTCAAAGATTATAGGTTGACCTTTCTTAGTTATATATCCTTTAAATAATCCTTCTGAGATTTCTTCTTGTATATCCGTATGTTTAGTTATAATATCTTCTACTTTTCTTATTTCTCTATAAGTTCTCACAGAATCAAATCCTATATTATTCTTACAACTATAATCTATATCTCTAAATATTTCTTCAATTTTTTCTTTACCAATAGGGAATATAACATCAGATTTTACATCTAATTTAAGCAGAAAAGAAACATCTTCTTCATCTAAAAATAAAATGAGATTTTTATCATTATTAACAGTAGAAGTGGATGCTTGTGAATTGCTCATCAAAGATAATTAAAACATAAGCATGTAAAGAGTAAAAATTTAAAAAGTACCTGACCGAGAATCAGAAATGGGTTTTTGCTTAATTTGAAGAAGGGTATCTTGATCTGCAATTTTGCAACAAATTTGAAGTTTAAAAAAAAAAAAAAAAAAGTATTGATGAGTGATGAATGCAAGCTTGGACTCCGCCACTACGGATTGCAGAAACTAGACTTCAGTCTTTAGTCTTCTAGTTGCAATAATTTTAGGAATTTTTCAATAAGTAGTATTATATTAAGTAGTAGGGATAAGGGATGATATGTGGGGTCCAGGGTATTAAGAGATTTTGGGAAAAACATAATATACATTTTTGTGTTTTAGGCCTGAAATGGTGATAAACGTGTCCACAGAAAAGTGTAATTTCATATTAACAACTCCTCCAAAGAATATAAAAATTATGACGACATATGATAAGAATGTGATATTATTTCACATTTTTTCGTTTCGTAAAATTGTTAGCCAAACAAAAACTGATTAAAATTTTCCATTCAATTTGAATAAATTGAAGCTTATTTCACATTTTTCCGTTTCGTAAAGTTATTGTATATTGAGATTAAGATCCAAAAATGCATTTTCTTTTTTAAAAGCTTATTCTCTTCTTTTTTTGGGTGTGGGATCTATTCTCTCTTTGTTTTGTTCATTTCTTGGTTGCAGCAGAATTGCTTGATAATCAGACTCTGCGTTTTCGACCGCAACCTAGAACAGCCGCATTGTCTACTTCAATCACCACGCGACTACCACTACCACCAATTTCTGAATCCTTTCATTTTGGGGACTCATCAATCAGGTTTGATTGATCTTTGTTTATTATTATGTCTAAAAGAAAATTTGAATCTGGATGTGCCAAAAGGAAAAGGAAGGAAAAAGTTGAAAAGTTGATTAAAT
>NC_036255.1:1480566-1486272 GCF_002742605.1 Olea europaea var. sylvestris
CTTAAGATTTTCTCAAATCTTTTTAATATTTCTTGTATATTTTGTTCATTTAAGGAATTTCTATTATCTAGTACTTCAGTTCTATTTGCTCCATATTTTACACCTCCTTTGATGGTTTCTGGTAACTTTCTCCACCATTCAGAGACAGTTCCTCTAAATGTGTGTTCTATAAATCCAAAAGCCGTATATGTTTCCCATTTATTAAATTGTATAGCTAAATCTGTACTTTTTATCCATGTTTCAATAGCTTTATTTTTATCTACACAATCTAAATCTAACCATATTCCTGTTGTGTGAATTGGTTCATTATAAGATTTCATTGGATTTATTTCTTTTATGGATTGTTTTCTAACATTTCCAGTGTATCTTTTCTGAGTTTTTCTATATTGATTAATATCAGCCTTATTAGGTAATGGAGTACCATAAGGATAATTTTTATATTCTTCTTCATCACTACTAAATTCTACCTTTATATCGTGACTTGAAGATGGATTAGTATTCATTTTTATATTTTCCATTTTTTCAGTTAATTCTTCTAACTGCTTTTTATATTCTTCATACTCTTCACCTGTAGATTCTAAGAATTTTTGTTCTATTTCTTCTACATCTGTTATCATATATTGTTTTTCTTCATGCTTTTTTCCTTTATTTTTTGTTATTCTAAAATCTTGAGGTGGATTTATTATAATCCTATCTTTTCTTCTAAGATTATTATCTAATAATGCATTTCCTACTTGTAGATTATATTCTAGATTTTCTAGTTTTTTGTGGATATCCTCAAAACTTTCATTTGTAGTGTTTTTAGGTAAATAGGGATAACTCGGTTTTTTATGTTTTTTAACCTTTTCCAAAAATTTTTCAATTATTTTTTCTTCATCTACTATATTCATCATAATTTTTGGTTCGTAACATGGCTCTGATACCATTTGGTCGGAGTGTGCAGCGGAGGGGTTAATATTTTTGAGCCAATTGGATTCTTCATAAGTATTTAAAATGTCACAATAGAATTTATAAAATTCACTATTTTTTATTAATACTTTTTCTTGAATAATTATATTTAATTTTTCAATTCTCCTTCTTAAATTAAGAATTAATTTATATATGTCTTTTTTCATTTTGATTGCTTCGTTATCTATGGAATCATTTTTATTTTTTATTTTTGGGTCTAAATATTCTATAAAGAAGTCTTTCAAATCTTCTTCTAGATAGATTAATTCATTTTCTGTATAGATTTTTAGATCAATAAAATTTTGTATAATATTTGGATCTAGATTTATTAAAAATTTATGATCTATATTTTTTTGAGGACTTATTTGAAGATTTTTAGACATTGTAATGGCTTTGATTGCAATTTCTCTATTAAGGGTATTTTTGAAAAATTAATTGTTTGGAGACTAGTTTTCAAATGTTTTTATTTCTTAGACTAATTTGGAAAATCCTCCTTCTATTTAGGCTATAAAACTATATTTCCTCCAAACGAACAGCCATTTCCAATTGCGTTCCAATCACCTTCTCCACTCTCCAGACCTGAGAACACATTCCAATCCAGAATTTATCCTTAAAACCTACTCCAATTCGGAATTAATCTCCAAAAACCACTACTCTACTAGTCTACCACTGCAAAAGTTCCGACGAAATCCAGAGGACTAGAGGTTGGGCTGCTTCGGCACGTTCGCACACAGAGAGTTCGCATTTCACAAACTGCTAAGGTCACGCAAATTCGGAGGTTGGTTTCCATTTATTTTAGGAAACTGAAAACCCTTGATTCCTTGAAAATCTTTCCATGACTTTCGTTTTTATTGGGGTTTTAAGATTAAAATACCCAAAATCTTCTGCACATAAATAAAGCAAAAAAAAAATCTTAACAAGAATTAAACAACTAATGCCATCACCTCGAAATCTCTAAGTTTCACTTTCTCAATTCCAAAATCATGAGCATATTACAGATTTACATATTGCAGTCGCCAGTCGGTGTCGATATACCTGTGTTTGTGTATGTTGTGATAAAAGTTAAAATTTAAAAAGTACCTGACCGAGAATCAGAAATGGGTTTTTGCTTAATTTGAAGAAGGGTATCTTGATCTGCAATTTTGCAACAAATTTGAAGTTTAAAAAAAAAAAAAAAGTATTGATGAGTGATGAATGCAAGCTTGGACTCCGCCACTACGGATTGCAGAAACTAGACTTCAGTCTTTAGTCTTCTAGTTGCAATAATTTTAGGAATTTTTCAATAAGTAGTATTATATTAAGTAGTAGGGATAAGGGATGATATGTGGGGTCCAGGGTATTAAGAGATTTTGGGAAAAACATAATATACATTTTTGTGTTTTAGGCCTGAAATGGTGATAAACGTGTCCACAGAAAAGTGTAATTTCATATTAACAACTCCTCCAAAGAATATAAAAATTATGACGACATATGATAAGAATGTGATATTATTTCACATTTTTTCGTTTCGTAAAATTGTTAGCCAAACAAAAACTGATTAAAATTTTCCATTCAATTTGAATAAATTGAAGCTTATTTCACATTTTTCCATTTTGTAAAATTATTGCATATTGAGATTAAGATCCAAAAATGCATTTTCTTTTTTAAAAGCTTATTCTCTTCTTTTTTTGGGTGTGGGATCTATTCTCTCTTTGTTTTGTTCATTTCTTGGTAGCAGCGGAATTGCTTGATAATCAGACTCTGCGTTTTCGACCGCAACCTAGAACAGCCGCATTGTCTATTTCAATCACCACGCGACCACCACTACCACCAATTTCTGAATCCTTTCATTTTGGGGACTCATCAATCAAGTTTTATTGCTCTTTGTTTATTATTATGTCTAAAAGAAAATTTGAATCTGGATGTGCCAAAAGGAAAAGGAAGGAAAAAGTTGAAATATTGATTAAATTTCAAGAGGGAGTACTTGATAAGTTTTTTAATTGTAGTAAACGAAGAAGTATTTATTGAGAATGATAACAGAAATAATACAATTGAGGAAGAATATTGTGTGATGAATGAAGAGGTATCTCTTGACAAAGACAATGAACCATTTTGTGTTGAGGGGGCCCCATAATAATTAAACGTCTAGGGCCTCTAAATTCTCAGAGCCAGCCTTGCGTCTGTATAAGGGGAAGGGGGGTGGATGGTGTGGCTAGAGCATTGTCTTTTAAGCTATACAACATATATTGTGCCAAAATATAAGTATATACATCATGTGTTTTTCCTTTCCATTCACTTGAATTTCGGCGGTTTCATCCATTTTCTTGGGAAATATCAGGATCAATCTTCCAACAAGAAGGTTTTCCATTTCAACAATGACCAATTTGAAGACCTATTGATTCTAACAGTGGATTACAGAGTACTTGCACCAGGTGCTAAAGCATGGGCGCTGACTTGCAAATGATGAAACAAACGAAGTGGAGTTTGCACCAAACGAAAAAGTACTATCCGAGCTAAGAATGGTAATGTTGCCAAAAGTAGATGCGATGGAAAATGCATAAACAAAACTAAGAAATAATCAAAACAAAAACACTCGAGTGCACATATATCCTAGCGGGTAAAGAAAAGGAATAGCAAAAGAAAAAAAAAATGTATTACAATCTGAAAGAAATTCTAATTTTTCTAAAAGGAGATTCCACCAACCTTTCAAGAAAATATATATTCTTAAGAAAATTTTGTTGGTATCGTAGTATAGAAGTCTTGTTTACTTCCATGCATCTAATTAGTTATCGACATTCAACCGCTATGCAGTCTTCATCAGTATTATTCAGTCAGATGCACCACAACTACCAGTCTTTTTTTAAATTTTTGGCACCATTAATACCAGTCTTGTTACATATAAATACAATGCCTATATATAGGCGTGTGGTCTTAGTATCTAAACAGAAATAAGGGAGTATGGGATAGCAAGATAAGCTAATTAAGCATTACAGTACTCAACAAAACTGCGAAGGTGATTTCAACATTTCGACTTCGAATAATGTAGTGATTGAATTCCGATGCTATAAAGCATCGGAAATGCATGCTTCACTTGTTTCCTGCAAAAATAACAATGCACGGACAATAAAATGTCTTGAATATATGCCTGAGCAGGAAAACCTAGTCAAAAGATACAACTCAAATTCAAATAAATGCCACAGTAACACCCAATATAGAATAATGAAGTATCCAATTATCCAAATCTTAAACTGCGAATCCCTGCATTAAACTCTGGCCTTCCGGGCGAGCTTTGACCACTCAGTATGGAATGATCCCGGACAATCAATCCTCTCATACGTATGTGCCCCAAAGTAGTCCCTCTGAGCCTGCACAAGGTTTGCAGGAAGCCTTCCACGTCTATAGGTATCAAAATATTGCAAACTTGCAGACATCCCAGGAACGCTTATTCCCTTCTGAATTGCCAACCCTACAACTCTTCTCCATGCAGCTTGCCTCTGAACCATCTCCCGAGCAAATTCTGGGTCGACTAATAAATTAGCCAGGCCTGGGTTCCTTTGATAGGCCTGCTTAATCCTATCCAAGAACACTGCCCTAATAATGCACCCACCTTTCCAAATCCTTGCCAGCTCCCCCAAATTCAAATTCCATCCTTTTTCCACGCTCTTTGCCCTCAACAAGTTCATCCCTTGGGCGTAACTACAAATCTTTGAGGCATATAACGCCTGTCTTACATCGTCGATCAACCTCTTCTTATCCACTACGCCCACATTATTAATATCCTCCTTTAACCCTTCCTTCTTAAAAATCTCCGATGCAGCCACTCTCTCCTCCTTCAACCCACTCATATATCTACTATCTAATGAAGCTGCAATGGTGGGCGCAGCTATTGACAGCTCAGCAGCCTGCTGAACTGTCCATTTCCCAGTTCCTTTCATCCCGGTTTTATCCAAAATCTTATCCACCAACCCCCCATTCCCAGTCTCTTCATCCTTCACCCTGAAGATATCTGAAGTAATCTCAATCAAGAAACTCTCCAATTCCCCCCTATTCCACTCCTCAAAAATCCCAGCCAAATCATCATTCCCCAACCCCCCAACATTCTTCAAAACATCATATGCCTCTGAAATCAACTGCATATCACCATACTCAATCCCATTATGAACCATTTTCACAAAATTTCCCGACCCCCCTTCTCCAATATATGCAACACAAGGCCCATCATCCACCTGTGCCGCGACCTTCTCCAATATATTACGAATATTCAAATAAGCCTCGTGCGACCCTCCCGGCATCAATGACGGCCCATTACGTGCCCCATCCTCACCTCCCGAAACCCCCATGCCTAGATAAAGAAGGCCTTTATTTGACGCCTCCGAAATGCGCCTCTCAGTATCTTCATACCATTCATTCCCTCCATCAATAATCGTATCACCAGGCTCCATATGTGCTGCCAGAGCCGCAATAGTCTGGTCAACAGGTGCGCCGGCTTTAACTAAGATGATTACCGACCTAGGTTTTTTTATAGAAAGCACAAAATCTCTGGGATTGTACTGGCCGGAGAGAGGGAGATTACCTTCACGGTGGGCCCGATCTAGGGTCTCATCGACTTTGGAGGTTGTCCGGTTGTAGACGGAGATAGGAAATCCCTTCTCGGCAATGTTCAGGGCTAGATTTTGTCCCATCACAGCCAGGCCGGCTAGCCCAATTTGCGACAGTGCGGCAGATTCCATTGGTAGTAGGTGGAGCCGTGGAGGAGAGAGGAAGTAAAAAATCAGGTTG
>NC_036255.1:1487207-1513594 GCF_002742605.1 Olea europaea var. sylvestris
AAAAAAAAAAAAAAAATCCTTAAATTTTTTTTTTTTTTTTTTTTTTTTTTTTGCATAATTTATCATCCTAACACTTCAATTATAAAGCAAAACTCATTGTTCCCTCCATTTTGGTCATTTAATTATGGATTTGTCCGTTTTTTAAATACTAGTCAGGAAAAGGAGCATTGCACGTTTGTTGGCAAATGTTAAATATAAGTATATGTTATATTTACTTTACCTTAATATTTGAGATAAAAAAAAAAATTTCAAAAATGGAAAAAATTAAGATAATGACTAAAATCAAGATTACTAATCTTAAGGATTATCCTCCAGCAAACAAATTTCAAATTCAACTTAAATTCATCGAGATATAACTAAAACAAAACTTACAAAAAAAGAAAAAGAAACAACACATAAACGCAGGCCTAAACGAATGACTCTGTCCAAAATTGGCCACGTTTCCAATCAAATTTAACTAAAATTTTACTAAAAAGTAATAACCTCCTAAAACAAAACTTACAAAAAAAGAAAAAGAAACAACACATAAACGCAGGCCTAAACGAATGACTCTGTCCAAAATTGGCCACATTTCCAATCAAATTTAACTAAAATTTTACTAAAAAGTAATAACCTCAAAATTTCTCCAAAAATCGGGAAATTGAAGTTTTTAGCTTAAAGAAATGAGAAAAAATTTCGGGCTACACCAATCTTCATGCAACACCCAAAGCTGCAGTGCCTCTCCGCGCAGCACGGAGAGTGCACACTCCGTCCAACACTCTCCTTGCTGACTTTCTATCCTGTACGGAGAGCACTCTCCATTCAGCATGAACAAGGTTAGGTTTCAAGCAGTGATCAATAAATTTCGCAAATCTTCCTATTTTGTCTTGTCTTTCACTATTCATATTATCCCTAATACATGAAAAAAATGGATTTCAAATTAAACCAAGAGTTGATCTAAGATTAGCAATTATGATATATATGTAGAAATTTAATTCTTGATTTATAGCCATCAAAATGCAACCTAGACAATATTTCAAACACTCAAGCAGTTGCATCTCAAATGGGAAAAGGTGATTCTTAATGATCAACCTGCTCATTCTTTTAATCACTTCAAATCTAGGTCACAATCCGTATCAGTTTAATCTGATCAAATACATAAACTAAAAAAAAAACACAAGAAGTAAATTCTATACAGCATATTTAAACATGTTAACTTAATGAACTTGAAATATATATCTTTTCAAACTCAAGATTTTCGTTTAGAGATCACAATTCAATATATAGCAGTTTAGTTAAAATCAAGCACTAACTCAGATCAGCAATAAAATGTAAAGACCACAACTCCAATTACAGAACACGGCTTTCAGAAACACCCAGACTACTAAACCACTCACAAATCAAAACCCAGAACCCCAAATCAAGAAAAGTCACAAATCTTTCAGATTAAGTAATAGATAAAAAGTGTACACTTATTTTCTATGTAAACAGCAATTTTCTAAGTAGATGTTGAATAATCCCAATAGATTTTCACCTCCTCTTGTCTCCAACTATTATTCTACAGCTATCATCAGCAATTGAAAGGTCCAACAAATCTTACCTTCACAAAGCTTAAAAAAAAAAAAAAAAAGGCTTCTACTCGATTCTTTGAAGCAGTTGAAAGCTTAAGTCATTGCTAAGATCACATAAAATTATAAAAAATATAAAAAGAAATTAATCGCGTATCCATGCAAAACAGCAGTATGTACAATTTATGCCTTCTTTTGCAATTGGAATTCACACGAGATTTCAATTTTTTGAAAGAGGAGAAAGAAGATGAAGAAGAAGAGCAGTGTAAGAATGATAGATTGAGTGAAAAAAATAGAGAAATGGTACTAAAAACAGACTGTCTTACGCTTTCTTCTAATGGGGCCAACATAATAAAAAATATATATATGGGACGACACATATTTGCGACACGTATTCAACCAAAGTTTTGCTCTTTTGTATATGTAGAAAATAAACGTAAAAGAAAAATAGTAAAACGATAAAATGAAAAAGGAAAAATGCAAATGGAGTTCTGTCTCTTCAAAACTACAAACAAATCAGACGTAAAATAATTAAAATACGAATTAATATACATAAAAGCACTTGGTTTGGGAAGATAAAAGTTTTTAATATTTTTTTTATGTGTTAATATGCATTTAATTATTTTATTTGTAAGTTATTTTTACTTCTGAAAAGTTATTGGAATTCATTTGCAAACATTCCTTATTTTATGTTCTTTTATTACTTTCTTTTATGTTTATTCATTTAAACAGGGTGGAAAATTCATCATTTAATGATCAAAATGAAGGGGACGATGACTCTTACTACATAATTAAAATGTTGGGATCGATTGTGCTAAAAATGTTTGAGGTAAATTTGCTACATTTCACAAAGGTGGAGAAAGAAAAGTGTAAATTTCCCAATAATCTACGACATTTAAAAATGAAGGATTGATAAAAAAAACTTTTAAATACCTTTTTTGCCATTATATATTTAGTTACAGGCCCAATGTACCATCACTTGATAGTTGATACACATTTTTCCATTTCGTACTCATATATGTTATTTATTTATTTATTTTACTTTTGTCAATAATCCTTTCCATGTACTTAATTTATACTGATTTTGTTTTGAAAACATTGATGCTTCCCTTTGTATTAAACAAATTCATTACACGAACATGAAAGGTATATATCATATGCCGAAATTCAAAGAAGAATCAACGCTTAATATTAATTCAATAATTTTTTAACCCATATCAAGTAATTATTATAACAAAACGATGTCCTGGTCCATCCTCAATTATTATGATGATAAATATATAACAAAAAAAGCTAGTTATCTTCTCGCTGATATCTATGTACTCACATATTTGGAATTCCTAATGTCTAGATGGGATTAACCCGACTCTTTAAGTTTTAAATCACATGGTGAGGCTTTAGATGATACTGAAGCAATCGTTTGGAAGGGACAAATGGTTGTGCTCGAGTTTTCGAGCTTCATGAGCAAATTGATTGGATATTTAAAATTGCACAAGAAATTAACACAATAGTGACAATAATCGCTAGAAGGGGTGGAGCCAGCTTGAAACTTTTCAAGAGAAAACGGCTACCTAAACACTTGAGTTGTTTCTATCAATGAAGCTTAGACAAAATTTTCTTGATGTTTCAATAAAATTTTGACAACTCCTCCACTTAAAATATAACGTCTATACATTAAATATTCAAATCTTCTCCAAACAAATCAATAATAAAAGAAGAAAAAGTATTGGTAAGGAATCGTAATTGGGCATTCTTTCTAGTTCACAATATTGTTTGTTTAATTTTTTAGCCTTGTTGTCTATAATCAAGTGTGATTAGTGGCGTGGAGGGGAATTTTAACTTAATTTTTTTACATAATATTTTTTTAAAATGCCAATTTTAGCCTTATATATTTAGCTATATTCTTACTAATTTTTCCAACTTCTCTTAATATATCATCCAATATATGTCTCTGTTCTAATGTTTTTGCCAAGCGAAGAAGGAGAATAGCGTATACTACAGAAATTTGGTGCCCATTGAAGATGAAGAATTTATGTTTTTGGCGAAGATGGACAAGAAAGGTCAAAGTAATAGGGCTCAGAAGCAAATCACGATGGAAAATGTACACAAAGATACCAATAGAGGTCAGAAAATAAAGGAAATCTGAAGCAATCACTAGAATAAGAAAATAAAACTAGGAAAGTAGTACTGTCATCTATTGTTAAGAATGAATGAAGGTACTTAATTTTCTCTAAATCTTTCGTTGATGCAAAAATGTGAATTGAATTGAAATTTATGTCTTTCATAAACATCGGGTCTATGAAAATGTCAGAGTTGATATTTTGACTTGGCTGACGTGGTTTACAGACTATTGCGTCAACCCGTGGATTTACCCAGTGCACACTCGAAGGGTAGCGGCTGCGGGTTCTCCCGTCATAGGAAAAAAATCAATGTTAGAGTTGCATGCTATGCTTTGCTAAATAAGATTCTACATATCTTTATAGTGTGTGAAGTAGTGTTATTAAAAAATATATAAAAAATAAAAATACAAGATAGTGAATTATGCCATGAATCACAAGAAACGGGACATTCAAACTCTTTCCTCAAATAAGTAATAGACAACATTGCAATTGTGTTTTTATGGGCTGATTTTTTGTATATATCCATTCTCTCGATCCAAACCGTTCAACCCGACCAACTCAAATCAAACCGATCGGTTTGGGTTGGTTTTTTAAGTTCAATTCGGTTGGGTTGGATTTCGGGTTATGAATTAAAACCCAACCCGATGAATTAAAAAAATAATATCTAAGATAGGGAAAAAATTTAAATAGACACATAGTAAAGATAAGAGAATGACTTATAATTTATAAACGTTCATTTTCTTCACATAGACCAATTCACATGAATATTATGTACAAATACAATGTTATCTGACGATAAAGTAAAAATTTTAAACATGATGATGAAATGAATGAATTCCAAAAAATAAAAAAATAAAAAATAAAATTTCATAAATTTTTAAATTTATTGATGATGAAATGAATGAATTCCAAAAAAATGCTTCATAAATTTTAAATTTATTTTTTTAGAAAGAGTTCCTTATACATATGTTTAAAAAATGGAGGTTTTCAGATAATTCTTCAATTCTAAAAAATTATCCATATTTAACAAATAATCCAGATCCAACTTTAAGTGGGCCAAAGCCCAAACCAACTAACACAATCCAAACTTGATGGGTTTGGGTTGGGTTGGGTTTAAATCAATAACTGGGTTGGATTGGATTGATTTTTGGGAAAATTTCATAACTACGAAATTAATTATGGTACATTTCAAAAACAAGAAAACAAGTTTTAAATTTCTAAAATCAGATTTTTATTAAAAATTATTTATAATTTAATTAGTTAATTAATTATTTTATTAATTAAATATATTTAGGTCACGGATCTATACAATTTGGTCACAAATTAACAATATAATTAGTTACTTAATATTTTTTGGTCACAAATCAAAAATTTTATGTCACAAATTTTTTTACGATCACAATTCAAAAATTTTGTGAATCACAGTTTGTTTATTGGTCACAAATCCAAAAATAATTAATCACGGATTAATTTTTAGTCACGACTTATCATATTATTGGTCATAACTTATTTTTCGGTCACAAATTAAAAATTTTATAGGTCACATATTATTTTTCGATCACGAATCAAAAAATTTATAGTTCACAGATTAATTTTTCGGTCACAACTCAATAAATTATAAGTCATAAATACAAATTTTATAGGTCTCATATTATTTTTCGATCGCGAATCAAAAATTTTATAGGTCACAGATTAATTTTTCGATCACAACTCAATAAATTATAAGTCAGAAATACAAATTTTATAAGTCACATATTATTTTTCGATCACGAATCAAAAATTTTATAGGTCACAGATTAATTTTTCGGTCACAACTTAATAAATTATAACTCACAAACACAATTTTTTGGTCATGTATTATTTATTAATTTTAGTCATGAATTAATTTAAGTCACAGATTTATATAATTTGGTCACAAATTAACGATTTAATTCTTCACTTATTATTTTTTGGTCACAAATCAGAAATTTGATATCACAAATTATTTTACAATCACAATTCAAAAAATTTATAAGTCATAGTTTAATAAATCGTGAGTCATAATTGAAAATTACAGTCACAAATTTCATGTTACATTGTTACTTATCCAATTGTGAGTCACAATTCACAATTCGAAATCAGTCACGTTCACAATTCTCATGGCCATGGCCATCACCATCACTATTGCTGCCACCCACCACACACCAACACCAACACTACAATTGAGAGTCACAGTCTACACAAACACCAGATCCGTCGAGTGCCGCCACCACAGCACCTCAAACAACCCACTGCAACACTTCAAATAGACCACCGCCAGATCAACCACCCACTGCAACACTGCCACCACACAAACACCGTCGTCGCCACCACACAAAATCCACGATCGCCACAGATCAGGGGATCTGTAGCGCACCACTACTGCACGAAATCTACGATGCTGCAATGATTGCAGCACACCACCACCACACAAAATCCACAATGCTGTAACGAAAGGGGAATCGCCGTCACGCACACACCACCATAGCCTCACGCCACCTCCGCCGAATACACACGCCCAGACCCACGCGCACACACACACCTCGCGACAGTGATGCAAGCTGCGCCACTGACAGAGATGGAGAGCGAACACCTCACACCCCAAAACTCCGACTAAGCAGGTTGGAAGAACCAACAAAAAAAAAATGCAAATCGCTACAGCACCCCACCTCCACCACCGCCATTCGCATCATCGCACACACATCACACAGATCGCCACCGCATAGATCCGCACATACAAGTTACTATCGCACACACCACTGCAGATCGACGCACCACACACCACAGATCGTCACACCACGCACCACCGCACGTGGGAGGAAGACATTAAATGGGAGATTAGTGTTTCAAACGGGGTTCGACGGTGTCACTGCAAACAAGTGGTCTTCGGTGGCGACGGCGGGTATGAATGATAGGGGGAGAGAGGAAGTGGAACAAAAACGGTTTTGGGGTTTGGATGATGGTTAGGGTATGAATATATAAATTAATTTAAAATATTATTATTGATATTAAAAAATATTTTTTCATCTGATTTTTGAAATATCAAAGTTTCAATATGATTTTAGAATGTTGGATACTTAAACTATGGTTTGGTGTAATTTTCACTTGATTTTTAATCAAACCGACCATGTTGGGTTGGATTTGGGTTCGGAAAAAAAATTAAGCCAACCCAACCCATGCCCACCCCTAACTCCAATATCGAAATCACTTGCCGACCACCTTTTGCCAACACGTTGCTAAAGAGGTTGCAATGTCAAATGAAGTTATCTACTTTATATATATATATTATTAAGTTAAAAATAGATTTCCACTGAACCCAGTTATTAATATTAAATTAATATAAATATTATTATACACAAATAAAGATTGATGATTATGAAGATAATATCAAAACCATATAAAAATAACGCAGATTCGTGATATAAGTGAAAAAAATAAAATAAAATAATAAAGATCATTAAAAAAAGCCTAATTTCATAAAAAGTTTTATTCATTTATATTCTTTTTAACAATATCAATTATTTCAACTACTTTCAAAAGTAGTACTAATACTTCAAAAAATTACTCATGTCATTCATTTGATAAATAAGACGTACAACGCACGTGTTTATTACTAGAATATATATAATTTGGGAATTGATCATGGGAAAATTAAAATGATGAAATTGTCCTCCATGAATTTTTGAAATTGATGGATTGAGTTCGTGTGAAATTTTATCGTCCAAATAGGCGAAACAAATCAAGTGCCATATGTGAGACTCTTATTCAACTTGTGCTCGAACTATTGTATATAAATATTGCCGCGTGAGCCTCTATCATGAAATATGAGATGTTAAATATTTTCGAGAGAGTTACTTAGTCAAAGTCACGAAAAAGAGAATCAAATATACTTAGAAAATTATTACAAAATCTAAAGATTTGAGATTTATTTACTACAAAATTGCACAATAATATATTATCCCCTACCTATCTACACTAGGTCCAATTGTATACCCAGGGCAGCAGCTGATAGTTTTATTCCAACATATCAAGAACTTTGTTATACAAGTGATGCTTCTGGATATGCATACTGCGATATTAATTAGAGAATAGATTTTCCAGAGTTTAATAATGGAGAAATTATGACGATATTAATTAGAGAATAGATTTTCAAGAGTTTGGTAATGGAGAAATTATGATGAACTCCGACAATGACTGTTGACCCCAAAAACTGTACCAACAGATGTCGGTCCCACCCGCGCTTGCGTGGATGAATGTTCAACACGCTAAGACACGTGGACGATCTAAAACGAGCGGTTCAAAGGGCGTGGGAGTAGCCCAACGATGAGGGACGGTGACGTTCGGAATCCGGCGGGTTGTTCGTAATCCGATTGTACAATAATTACCAACCGGTGTTCATAAATGTATATGTAAATGTGTATAAACTTGATTTGTGTATTGCAAATAAACTAAGAGAGAGTTGAGTAAATGTAGTTCTTTGTATTGATTCTTGTATTAGCCTTTTAATATTACACAAGGAAGTATTTATAGTAGTACATATGAAATGGGAGCCCTTGGATGAAGTGGCACGTGACCTCATCTCTTTAGTTCAAACATCTTTTCCTAAGTATGGGGCTTGACTTGCTAGCTTACGGCGCATTTATTACTTGTGCAGGGCCTCCATGCTAGTGACAAGATTTAACCTTTATGCTTATGACAAACGTTCCATCAATCATTCGAATAAGATCTGTGCAGGCGATCTCTTGGGAGAAGTGATCATGGAGGATGTTTCTTTGTGGTTCAGAGGCTCGCGCATCAGCTTCGGGGCTTCGGCTATTTGTCATGATACTTTCACTTGAGGGCCTCAGCTGCTCTCAACAGGTTCCTGTAGCCTGGCTTCGGTTAGTAGGCCTCGGACAAAAAGGAGCCTCGGCAGATGGATTTCGGCTCGAAGCAGTTCGGATGTAGCCCACCTCGGCATTGTGTGCCACCTCGGCAAGAATGCCACGTGGATCTCCATGAGTGGGCCATCGTCCAGGTAGGTTGGCCAGGTGTGACAACACGCAACAATAGTCCCCCAAGTCCAAGTATATTCATTTATGTAATGCGTGGACTTTAATGGAGTAAAAATTGAAAGAATTTTTGAACCCCAAATAATAGTCCCCCAAATCCAAGTATAGATATTTATATCATGGTTGGAGTTAGAGAAGTGTTGCTGTGGGTGAGCGATGAAGTAGGCGAGGTGTTGAACTTTTGAAGAGGAATTCGAAGTGGTTGAGGAATCGAACCTGCGAGGCTTATTGCTGAATGAAGAGGAGGGGAGCCGAGGTGGTTGAGGAACCGAACCTGCGAGGCTTTGTTGCTGAATGAAGAGGAGGGAGCCGAGGTCCAATGGTAATGATTGTGCCTTGATAGCTGAGCCAATGATTTGATGTCTTGTGCTTGTTTTCGAGAAAAAGTGGCTGAACCGTTACGACTTCCAAGGCGCCTGCTGTCGTCGTATTAAAAATGCAATTATGAGGGCGGCTGGCGCTTCTAGAAGCAGACGCGCTGGAAGAGGTGCGTGGGAGGCACGCATGAATCTGAGGCGCAGAATTGAAAAACCCTTTGAATTCAACGCCTCGGATTGGATCTGAAACTGAGGGCTCAGATTGAGTGAGATTTGATCTAATGGTCGGGGTTCGTTCTGGACCTCTATAAAAGGTGAGGAAATCCCATTTTTCAAGATTTTCGAACACTTGCACTCTGATATTCTCTTAAATCTTCAAATTTTTCCAGCGTCGAGGTTGACTGTTATTTCAATTTCCGGCCAATCTCCATTTGTGTCGAATTCCCTTAGGTATTTTTTTTGCATCTTACTGTCTTTTTACTGAGAAAATGGAGTCCACTTCGGGTAGGGAACTAGTGACAGTGGCGTCTTTAGACTACGGGGTCGGTCAGATGGGGGAGTCCAAGGTGGTTAGGTATGCCATGGCCGAGGAGCCTGTAGATTATACCCAGGAGTGGGGGGTGTCTAGGGTATCTTCGAACATGACGTGGAAGAGGTTGGGGGAACTTAGGGAGAGGTACAGTGTACCCCACTCCATAGAAATGCTAGTCCCCGAGCCGAACGAGCGGGCTTGCTATCCGAGGTCCGGATGCGTGGCCGTCAATAAATACCTGTTCAAGGCAGGTATGCGTTTGCCTCTGCACCCCTTCTTCAAGGCAGTGCTTAGAAACTTTATGTTGTCGCCAACCCAGGTTCTGCCAAATGGGTGGAGCCAGCTGGTCGGCTCGTACTTCCAGTGGAAGGAAGTGTCACTTGGGGAGGACATGCCTCTCCATGTATTTATGACCCGGTTCCAGCCTCAGGTGATTAGGAAGGAGTCTAAGGGGTGGTACTACCTCACGCCTTGCGGGGCTCACGCACCTTTTGTGGTGGGACTTCCTTCCTCTATCAAGGGGTGGAAGGAGTCTTGGTTCTGGGTGCGAGGTAAGTGGCAAGCAGTGGAGGGGGACAAAGCCCTTACTTGCATCGTGCCGACCCAGTACTACGAAGCTCGTGAGTCTCCCAGACCCTATTTGTTTTCTAAAGCCAATGTTTTAATTTGTCTAACTGTTGGGACTTCTTTTGCAGATAGTAGTACGACCTTCGAGCTCAGCCGCGAGGAGTTCGAGGTAATACAGGACATCTACAGGAGGCCTCTGAAGCTTCGCCACTTCGACCATTTGATTGATAGGAGTCGTTATTTTCTGGACTTTGAGCTGATGGCATCCAAAGGTACGAAGCTCCCACAGTTACAATTTTCTTGTTCTTTTGTTCTGATACTGATGCTGACCTACTGTATTGTGCAGATAAATTCAAGAAAAGGGAGTACCCAGCTCCAGATATGGCTTCCATTCTGAAGGCCACTTCTACTGTGAAGGCGAGGCCTCTGAAGCCGGGCTCCAGTGGGGCGAAGGAAGTCCGAGGTAGGGTTGAACGCCTGTCTAAGGACTGTATTCCACGGGCCTCGGAGGAGGCAACACCTTAGAGGCAAGAGAAGCTGAAGGAGCCTCGGGGGAAGGAGAAGGTCCCTGAGGAGCCAAAAAGGAGGAAGCTGGTGCATATCTCCAGCTCGGCCAGGAAATTCGGGACCTCTGTGTCCCATGAGGCAAAGCAAACTGGCGAGTCGAAGTTGCTTGCAGCCACCTCAAAGGCCATCAAAATTGAGATGGTTAGAGAGGTAGAGGTCGAGGAGGCTAGAGTAGAGGCTGCGAGACGAGCTTCGGAAGCTACAGAGGAGGAGGCTGCGAAGCAAAAGCCGGTCTGTGAGAAGGGAAAGTCTCCGAGCTTCTTAGCTGGGAGGGAGGAGGTACTGGCCTCGGCCTTGGTGGAGGCTCTCCCTGAAGAGATCCGAAGCGCCACTAAGAACTTCTACAAGTTCTGGACAGAGAGGTGGTAGCTGCACGCCTCCGCTTGTGATGCTACTGATCTGACGAAGGCATTAGTGAGCCAGAGCGTCAGGACTTTTGGCCTCGTGCTTGAATGCAGAAAGGCCCTTAGTGAATTTCAAATAAGGACCCAGGCTTCGGAGGGGAAGATGGCCTCTCTCGCAGAGGAGCTGAAAGCTGCTAAGGCCGAGGTTGAGGAAACCAAGGCCCAAAAAGTTGAAGAATCGGCGAAGCTTGAGTCTGCAGTGGCCTAGATCGAGGCCTTAAAAAGGGAAGTATACGAATCACAGTGCGAGATAGCCTCCTTAACAAAGAAGGTGGAGGTCTCCAATGAGCACCAAAAGGTGACTGCTGAGGCCCTGGAGAAGACAAACCTCTCCTTGACAGGTGCTCAGGACGCTTATAAGTATCTGGAGGGCCAGATAAAGTGGTACGTGGACGACGCCTCTTATGCAAGGGAAGAGGCCCGAACTGTAGGGGATGATGCGGTGAAGGAGTACATCGCCAACTTCCATACAACTAAGGAATATAAGAGCTTCAGTACATGCTGGAGGAACTTCGCCTATGCCAAGGTGATGAAGTGGGCGGAGGAGCTGTATCCCAACTTGGATCTGACTCAACTCAGGTCCGAATTTGTGGATGAGGTTCCTCAGACTCCAGCTGAGGAGGTACAAGGTGATGAGGCAGCAGATGCCGAAGCCCCAAGTGCTGAGACAGATGAAGCAAGTGCTGATGCCCAAGTTGCCGAAGCCCCAAGTGCTGAGGCGCCTCCGCCATCTAGCCAGGCTTAGACTAGGTTTTCCTTTTCAGTACTTTGAATGTAATGGCCAGAGGCCCTCCTTTCTAATCCTTTTTGAATATTAATATAATGTTTTTCTTCATTCATTGTTGTTCTTTATCCAAGTTTTTGTGCCTCGTTAAACAAACGAACTGGAAGTTGATAAGAGCACGAACTAAATAACTTTAACTTGGTACCTTGACTTTAATCAGTCAACTGTATGAGCCTCGAACTTAAGCAAATGAACATAACTTCAACTGTTGGAGCCTTGGACTTAAGCAAATGAACAACTTAAGGAGATGAACTGTGTGAGTCTCGGACTTAAGCAAATGAACATAACTTAAGTAGATGAACTGTGTGAGCTTCGAACTTAAGCAAATGAACATAACTTAAGGAGATGAACTGTGTAAGCCTCGGACTTAAACAAATGAACATAACTTAAGGAGATGAACTGTGTGAGCTTCGGACTTAAGCAAATGAACATAACTTAAGGAGATGAATTGTGTGAGCCTCGGACTATGGCGTTGGTGGCTTCTCCCCTTTTTGTTCAGCGGAGGCATGTGCTAGCACCTCGAAGTTCAAGCGAGGTGGCCCAGAGGTAGGTCCCATACCTCTCATCCGAGGCGGCGACGCATCCCAGACATGGTGGATGGTGCAGCCATGTTGAGGCTTCTCCCCTTGGCGTTCAGCAGGGCCAAAGGGAGGCATGTGCTAGCGCCTCGGAGTTCAAGCGAGGTGGGTCACGAGCCTCTCCTCCGAGGTGACGACACATCCCAGACATGGTGGATGGTGCAGCCATGTTGAGGTTTCTCCCCTTGGCGTTCAGCAAGGCCAAAGGGAGGCATGTGCTAGCGCCTCGGAGTTCAAGCGAGGTGGGTCACGAGCCTCTCCTCCGAGGTGACGACGCATCCCAGACATGGTGGATAGCGTAGCCATGTTGAGGCTTCTCCCCTTGGCGTTCAGCAAGGCCAAAGGGAGGCATGTGCTAGAGCCTCGGAGTTCAAGCGAGGTGGCCCAGAGGAGGGTCACGAGCCTCTCCTCCGAGGTGAAGTCGCAGTACAACACGCTCATTTAACCAATGAATTTTATTGAACCATAGAAATATTACAAAGGCTGGGGAATGTCATCCAGCATGTTGGTATAATTTATTGATAATAGATCCTGAGATGCTCAATGTTCCATGGACGGGGTTGTGCCTTGCCGTCCATGTCCTCAATCCAGTAGGTGCCAGATCGAACTTCCTCTCTGATCTTGTATGGGCCTTCCCAATTCGGGCCTAGGGAACTGGAACCAGATTCTTTTGAAGATAGGAAGACCCTTCTGAGTACAAGGTCGTTGATTCAGAATGACTTTTTCTTGACTTTGGAGTTGAAGTACCTTGTCATTTTTCTTTGATAAGTGCCGAGCTTCAACTGGGAGTCGTCTCTTCTCTCTTCAATGAAATCGAGGTCGAGCCTCCGAAACTCGTCGTTAGTTACTTCGCTGAAGTGCAGACGTCGTGGAGATGGAAGTCCGACCTCCACGGGGCTCATCGCCTCAGTCTCATATGCCATGAGAAAAGGGGTCTCCCCGATTGGGGTCCTAGTGGTGGTTCGGATCGCCCAAAGTACTTAGGGCAGCTCATCAACCCAAGCTCCTTTGGATACATCAAGCTTCCTTTTTAGGACATGCTTGATGGTCTTGTTTACGGCTTCCACTTGGCCATTTGCTTGAGGGTGGTGAGGTGTGGAGAAGTGCTTCTTTATGCCAAGCTCCTCACATAGTTGTCTGACCCTTTTGTTGTTAAACTGTCTGCGATTGTCTGAGACGATCGAGTAGGGAATTCCGAACAGGCAAATAATATTTTTCCATAGGAACTTGGAAGTGTTGGCTTCTGTGATTTTTGCCAGTGGTTCAGCTTCGGCCCACTTTGTGAAGTAATCAATGACCACTATTGCGAAACTTGCACCTCCTTTACCCTTAGGTAGGGGACCTATGAGGTCCACGCCCCATTTTGAGAAAGGTCAGGGACTGGAGACTACAGTCAAGTCCTGTGATGGTTGTCTTTGCACGGGAGAGAATCGTTGGCATTTATCGCATTTTCATACGAATTCGAGGGCATCCCGTTTCAGGGTAGGCCAGTAGTACCCTTGCCTCAGTATTTTTTGTACCAGAGATAGGCCTCCGGAGTGGTTGCCGCACACTCCCTCGTGGATTTCTCTTAGTATGTAGGTAGCCTCTTCTCCTCCGACGCATTGTAGGAGTGGAGAGGAGAAGCTTCTCTTGTAGAGAATGTCATCAATGAAGAGGAAGTGGGCCGACCTCCTCCTTAGCTTATAAGCCTCATTCTTGTTGGTGGGCAGCACCTGGTCCTTCAGATATGCTATGATCGATTGCATCCAGGTGGGAGTTCCCGCGGCCCACATGACATTAGGGGCCTTGGTAGAAGGCAGGAGGAGGTGCGCAATAGGCACTACTGTGAGTAGCTCTGAGTCTTTGCTACTAGCAAGTTTCGAGAGTGCATCCGCATCTGTGTTTTCGATGAGGGGAATCTGGATTAACTCGAACTTTTCAAAGGACGGGATGAGGTTCATCACCGTTTTTAGATAGGAGGCCATCGTTTTGTCTTTGGTTGAGAAGTTACCATTGACCTGGCTAAGAACTAGCTGGGAGTCACTACTGATGAGTAGCCTCTTTACTTGCATTTCCTTGGCCAGTCTGAGACCCGCAAGGAGTGCCTCATACTCCGCTACATTATTGGTGGCTTTGAATCCGAACCTCACCGCCGAGATGAGCTTGTGACCCTCGGGGCTGATGAGGACCACACCGGCGCCTGAGCCGCTCTCCCCAGTTGAACCATCGACGAAGAGGCTCCATGTGGGGGGCTCAATGGGTTCCATAATTGCATCCACCTCGGGTAGGTTGGTGAATTCAGCCACAAAGTCAACTAAGGCTTGCCCCTTGATGACTGCCCTAGCCTTGAACACAAGGTTGAATTCACTTAGTTCCACTGCCCATTTCAATAGTCTTCCTGAGGCATCGGGCTTTTGGAGTACCTGCCTCAGGGGAAAATTTGTAAGTACATGGATGGTATGAGCTTGGAAGTAGGGCCTCAATTTCCTGGAGGCCGTGATTAAGGCCAGAGCGAGCTTCTCCATATCGGGGTAACGGGTTTCCGGCGATAGGAGCGCTTTACTCGTATAGTAGACGGGGAGTTAGGTGGACCCTTCTTCTCGAATCAGAACCGAACTGGTGGCCTCATTGGAGACGGCCAGATATAATTGGAAGATATCACCGGGCTTCGGCTTGGAGAGGAGGGGGGCCTGTCCCAGGTGCCTTTTCAAGCCTTGGAAGGCCTCTTCACATTCCTCAATCCATTGGAATTTCTTCCCAGCCTTGAGCACTTTGAAAAATGGGAGGCATTTGTCAGTCGCTTTGGAGACGAAGCGACTAAGTGCTGCCACTCGTCCAGTTAAGCTTTGCACTTCCTTTGGCTTTTGAGGGGGCCTCATCTGGCACAAAGCCTCAATCTTCTCGGGTTTGGCCTCGATTCCTCGTTTGTTGACCATGTACCCCAAGAACTTGCCGGAAGCCACCCCAAAGGCACATTTAAGCGGGTTCAGCCTCATCTTGTACCTTCTAAGGATTTGGAAGGTATCGTTGAGGTGCGCTATGTGGTCCTCTGCTTCTAAACTCTTCACCAGCATGTCATCCACATAGATTTCCATTGTCTTGCCAATGAGGTTCGTAAACATTTTGTTCACGAGTCTTTGGTAGGTTGCTCCGGCGTTTTTCAACTCGAAGGGCATCATTCTATAGCAATAGAGACCTCGGTCCGTGATGAAAGAGGTGTGCTCTTTATCGGCCGGATGCATGGGAATTTGGTTGTAGCCGGAGTATGCATCTATGAAGCTCAACAACTCGTGTTCGACCGTGGAGTCTACCAATTGGTCAATCCTTGGAAGCGAAAAGCTGTCTTTCGGGCAAGCTCTAATGAGGTTGGTAAAGTCGATGCATACCCTCCATTTGCCATTGTGTTTCTTAACCAAGACTGGGTTGGAAACCCACCTCGGATAGGTGGCCTCCCTGATGAAGCCATTTTGGATGAGCTTCTGAACCTCTTCCTTCAGGGCCTCATACCTCTCAGGGTTGAGGGCTCTCCTTTTTGTCTATGCGGGGCAACCTTCGGATCAATCTTCAAGTGGTGGCAGCTGACCTTGGGGTCAATGCCCACCATGTCCTCATTCCTCCAAGCAAAGATGTCAAGGTTCTTGCCTGGGAAGTCCTTAATCTTTTCTCTCAAAATGTCGGATAGGCCTTTGCCTACCTTCAGCACCTTGGAAGGGTCTCGGGGGTCGGTCGAGAATCTCTCAAGTTCCTCTACAGGGGATGCTTGAGGCTCATGTTTCATTATGCGGGGGTCAATCTCGTCAATAATCAGCACCTCAGGATTAAGCGGCGCGTCAATCATATCAACGTCTTCTTGTTCAGCGGGAGCGTCACCTGGGACATCCACCATGACCACATCAGCCATGATCACGTGGACGTCCCGAGGTTCTACCTTCTTAATGGAGCTTAGATAGCACTCTCTCGAGCCTCTCTGGTCGCCTCTCACCGTTGCCACCCCATTTTCTATCGGGAATTTCATGCATAGGTGGTGGATGGAAGTGACTGCTCCCAATTCCTTTAGGGTTGGTCTGCCTAAGACTCCGTAGTAAGCCGACCGGCTATCAACTATGAAGAATTCCATGAAGTTCATCGTAGTTTGAGGGACTCTCCCATTTCCACTGCCAGCGTTATCTTTCCCCTCGGAGTGATGCTATCTTCGGTAAATCCGTACAATGGAGTGGTGGTGGATGTCAACTGATGGTCCAATATCATTTTGTCAAAGGCAGACCCAAACAGGATGTTAACGGAGCTGCCGTTGTCGACTAGCATTCGTTTGAGCCCATTCCGGGCTATGATAGCCCTCACCACAAACGCATCGCAATGAGGGTAATGAACTCCTTCGGCGTCTTCCTGGGTGAAGACAATGGGTGGTACTTGGTTTTTTCGGGAGCTATTGTCCACAATGTAACTCGTCAAAGGGGGGTGTTTAGCCTTCCGAGCATAATTTCTTTTGGCGTTTCGTGTTTCGCCACCAACATAAAGGCCTCCAAATATGGTATCCACCTCGTGGATGGGGGCCTCATCTTGAGCGTGCCGATTTCTTCGGTGCCTACGCCCTTTCCTGGGCCTCTCTGCATCATGCTCCCTTTATCGTGGGGATTCATCCCTTTGACGGGGAGCGGCCTCCTCACGTCCACGTCAGTTGTCGTGCCTGGATGGGGGCTGTTCGCCTGGGGCCAATCATGTCTGTCTCTGGCGGGTTCCTACCGGGAGCGGTGTGCATAGTCTCTGCAATCCGCGGTGTTATGCCCGTAGGACCTGTGGTGCAAACAGTATCCTGGGAGGTTCGGATTGGACCTATTTCTAGGTGCAAAACCTCGGCCTCGGCCTCTCCCTCTGCGGGGTCCCTGCTGGGCCTCCATCTGATGTGGGTCAGCAATTAGGTTGGCATCCTCATATGCTAAGGTAGGAACCGCATTCAGAGTTGTGGTGGCCAGTGCTTGTCCAGAGTTCTCATTTCCGGTCTGGTTCATCTGGTAGTCCATGAGGTGGAAGGTCGGACCCCTACCTCGCTGCCTTTGAGGAAGTGGGAGGCCTCTGTTTGCCCTGTTCCTATGCTCAATCAATTCCTCATTGATTATCTCCCTTCTCATCATCTCTAGTAGGGCGTCATAGGTGGTGGGGTCTTGATTCTGCACATCCCTCCAGAATAGGGTGTTCATGTTCAGGCCTCCCCTCAATGCAGATAGTGCTTCTCTGTCGGTGACTTGTACGCAGTAAGTCATATCGTCGGTGAAGCGTGATAGGAAGCTCTTTAGGGACTCCCCATGTGCTTGTCTCATGTCTTGAAGACGCTGGATGGGGGCCTCTCCTTCCTTGTTCACTGCAAATCGCTTCAAGAATGTTGTCTTGAACTCGGGCCAACTTCGGATGCTCCCAGGTGAAAACTTACTATACCAGATTTCAGCCGCTCCACTGAGGGTTAAGTGGAAAGCCCTGCACTTCACGGCTGGGGTGGCACCCCTCAGGCTCATGTGGGTTTTGTAAGCGTTGAGGTGCTTCTCCGGGTCGCCTCTCCCGTCATACGGCTCGGGACCTGGGCATTCCTTAGTTCTCTTGAGAATGGCAGGTTCTCATCATCATCATCCAAGTCACAGGACCTCTGCTTCTCATCAGAATCGTAGTCATCGACCTCGTACATTGGTTGTTGGTGAGAGGGTCCAGGCCGGTTCCTAGCCTCTTCCTCCCTCCTTTGCGGGGCAGCGCGTGGGGCATTTTCATGCCTTCTCTCCGACTGCTGGGGCATTTGAGGTGGAGGCTGTGGCCTCGTTCGAGGCTACTGTGCCTGCTGTTGACTGAGCCTCAGTTCGGCGGGGCTGATTCTGTCAAAAACACTGCCAGCTCTCCTATGTCTTGGATCTTGCTCATATGGAGGTGGAATATCATCGTGGCTCATTTGGGCCTCGGTGGGTCGGCCAGAAGCATAGTTGGAGGAAATGTCGACTCCCACTTCCCTCTCGAACGGGCTTCCACCTCGGCCATAGTCTGGTGAGGCAGCCCTATGACTCTGACCTCGTCCTTTTGCTGATAGTGCCCGTGGGGAGCGTATGGAGGAATGGGGAAGCCTCCCTGGCCTTGCATTTGGGCAATGAGCTCCCTCATGGCTAAGTTTTGGTTGGCAATATCCCTCATATTGGTTGCCATGGTAGCCATTTCTCTTGACAGTCGTGCTGTCACACGCATTCCACCTCTCCTTTGGTGGTGGTGGAGCCTCGACCGAGCTGCTGGGGAGGCACATTCGTGCTTTCTCTTACCCTCCTGGGGGGTATCTTCGTTAGAACTCATATTTCTTTTATCAAACTCAGATTTGTCCAAGTGATAGGGGTTCCTCCTGTTCTTTTTCGAGAACAAATTCTTTTTCAAGGTGGGTTGCCCAAATGTTTTTCAGTAAGCTTTTACCACAAGGTTGCTCGTGGTTATGGTATGGTTTCCCACAGACGGCGCCAATCTGTTGACCCTAAAAAGTGCACCAAAGATGTCGGTCCCACCCGCGCTTGCGTGGGCGAATGTCCAACACGCTAAGACACGTGGACGGTCTAAAACGAGCGGTTCAAAGGGCGTGGGAGTAGTCCAACGACGCGGGACGGTGACGTTCGGAATCCGGTGGGTTGTTCGTAATCCGATTGTACAATAATTACCAACCGGTGTTCATAAATGTATATGTAAATGTGTATAAACTTGATTTGTGTATTGCAAGTAAACTGAGAGAGAGTTGAGTAAATGTAGTTCTTTGTATTGATTCTTGCATTAGCCTTTTAATATTACACAAGGAAGTATTTATAATAGTACATATGAAATGGGAGCCCTTGGATGAAGTGGCACGTGGCCTCATCTCTTTAGTTCAAACATCTTTTCCTAGATATGGGGCTTGACTTGCTAGCTTACGGCGCATTTATTGCTTGTGCAAGGCCTCCATGCTAGTGACAAGACTTAACCTTTATGCTTATGACAAACGTTCCATCAATCATTCGAATAAGATCTGTGCAGGCGATCTCTTGGGAGAAGTGACCATGGAGGATGTTTCTTTGTGGTTCAGAGGCTCGCGCATCAGCTTCGATCTTCGGCCATTTGTCATGATACTTCCACTTGAGGGTCTCAGCTGCTCTCAACAGGTTCCTGCAGCCTGGCTTCGGTTAGTAGGCCTCGGACAAAAAGGAGCCTCGGCAGATGGACTTCGGCTCGAAGCAGAGCCCACCTCGACATTGTGTGCCACCTCGGCAAGAATGCCACGTGGATCGCCATGAGTGGGCCATTGTCCAGGTAGGTTGGCCAGGTGTGACAACACGCAACAACGACAATGATTATGGACTAACAATGAGCCAACAAAATATCACACACGTCGCATAATGATGAAAAGTATGATAGACACGTGATATATAAATCTTATTCTTTTACTCTTTGCTACCACGTTCGTTAAACTATTTTGGTGTAAAATCTACAATGATTAGAGGTTAGTTCTTATGTCCCCCCTTCTGAACCCGCATTTTATTATTTAACATGAACAAATTATCCACCCTCGTGTTAGTTTGAAGAAATATTTTTTCCAGGGTAATTTAGTCATTTACAAGTGAATTATATTATGGTTGATGGATTCGTCAAAGGAGTGAGAGTAATGACCTTAGCTACCACCGAAGGGTCGTCCTACTCAGTTTCGATGATTGTTGTTAGGTGGCTAAAAAGTGTCGTTTGCGCCTTGGTTGGTGCTTTGGTGCGCAAGTGTCGGACAAAAAGGAAAAGAAAAAGAAAATATCTCATTAAACTTCGGGTAAGCAGAAGATATTAATTCACATCACTATAATGTACTCAATAATGTAAAAGTAATGTTATTACAAAAGATGGCGCTTTTAAGCTCATATAGCCGAACAGAACTCCAACATGGAAGCCACACACACATAACACCGAAAGGAAAGTGGTCAAGGAGGAGAGGAAGAGAACTGAGAAGCGGAGAGAGTTAATAAAGATATTTCGTTGTACTAAAACGTAAATCAAACTATTTTAAATTATTAATAGTGTCACACATTTCCAAAGTTGTTTTTTTATTAACAAAACTTTTTAAGAAAGTAAACATTAACTTTACTCGTCAAAAAATGTAAAATATTTAAGCACAATTAGACATGCTCCAAAGCTGACTGAATTAACAACCATTTTAACTCAAATCTCATTTATCATCTCAATGCAACAAACACTTCAGCTTCCGCTTATTCTACAAATTTGTAATCAAGAGTCAAAAATAGCAGAATGAAGCTAATACGAATAAATTATACTTCCAACAATACAGGCTCTCAATCTGCCCAAAACAATACACAAATCGGCTAAGAGCAACCTTACGCAAGCAACAGAGATGTAAAATTGCAGAACAAGCGACAATGACCAACTTTAGAACAATTAAAGCTTGAATCTGCAACGCTTTCAACTGATTAGGCGGCAACCTGACCAAAGAGAAGCTTGCGGATCTGCAATTAATAAAGCATGCATATTTTGTCAAGGACACTACCATTGTTCCGAAACCCAGAGATGCATCATGCAGTAACAGTTATGGGCAAGGTCAAGTAAGTCAACAAGAAGAGCAAAATGCAGGCGATTGATACCATGACAACAAAATTTCAGTTTTTCAGCAATTTGTTGTCAAAGTTATATAATTAGCTTCGGAATCTGTAGTTAAAGGCGATAATTGAGTTCAATCTTGTTCTAATTCCAGATATTTCAATCAAGATGCAGTCATTTTAACTGGTGGATATCAGAAATGTGAACTTCTCTACTTCTAGATTAAAAGAAATATATATATATAACAATAGATAGGTAGTTGTCAAGATTGGTGATTATTGAAATCAAAAGAGACGGGAGTAAACCATTGAATCTACGGACAATGAGAGGCCAAGATATATAATTCTTTGGTGATCCCACTTCATACAAAGAAGATATATTAATCTTCAGTCCTCTTTTAAGTTGTGTGCTAGAAAGGCTAATAATGTTAGTTGCCATCACTCATGACCATCACCATGATTAAGTGGCATTGAATGATAGTCCAATAACACGAGTCTCATATCCCTACATTTAATTGGACATATCATTTAATGCTACAGTGTGGCCACATATGGTAATGATGGTCATCAGTGATAACAAATAGCATTATTTTGAAAGGGCAAGATGAAAACAACATCTACAAAAACAAGTGTTGATATCAGCATCAGTTTTCAGCCATATGTCCAGAGCCCTTGACCCTTACAAGACTGAAGGCAAAAGTTTATTATTCTGTGAATTCTTATATTTCTCACGCTGAGGATAAAGTGTCAAAAAAGTCAAAACGGAACAACTACCCCAAACAAGATAAAAGATTTTACAAACGCTTGGGTTCTGTTTGCAGATTCTGAAAGTGAAGTGATAAATAGTTCAGCCCCAAAATCATAAACTCATTCATGAACAAAATTGAATTTGACTTTCCAAATATGGTCAGGTTGAGGGAACCTGGTTTATAGTGTTGTTTAACTCTACCATGTTCCTATTTCGAGATGATACACCAATTCAATTTAACTTGATGGAAGTAAAAATGTTGCAGTTAGAATGTCACAAACACCTCGACTTATCAAGAAGAGCATGTGCTGGTAAAAGCACACAAATCTGGATATAATTAAGAATGCATAAAATTTGATTAGAAACGTTGATCACCAAGGGCACCTCATAATTCAATTTATGATGCTTAAACAATTAGAAGACAACATCAAAAGCCAAGGTCAAAAAGCTGCAAAGAAAGAAAGAAAATGGGTAGACAGTGATTAGGAAAAGAGTACCTCTGGAAGTTTCTTACGGAACACAACATCCAACCTAGCATCAAGAGTGTTTTCAAAAACAATTTTCCCATCTCGAGAAGCCAATACTATGCCTCCAGAACTGAAAATGGAAAGGGAAACATATACTGTTCAATTTTTAGCCACTGACATTATTTCATGACCAAGCAATTGTTTTTAAAGACCATAAAATTTTCAAAACAAAAAAGCAGAGGAGCAAAGACTGGCAAATTCACATGCAATGGATTGGACCTCATAGATTAAAAAATTTTCTCAAGCTTCTTTGGATGGAAGTAAAACACTGTCAGGAGTAACAATTACCAGAAAAGACCATGAGCAGTAGCATCAGATGGAGCAGGTGGAAGGTAGACACTATCAACTATGATCTCGGGTGGATGAACTGTTGCCTTCTCTGCATACTCCTTCTTTGCAGAGTCCAAGACAGACCCCACAAAACCTTCATCTTCTTTACGACAGCGCAATAAGACGGATGGCTCTTTCAGTCTGAGCAAACTCTGCAATATAAAAAACTGTTCTTGGGTACTAGGGCAGGGTTCGATGAACTAAACTAGTTATACGAACAAATCATTCTCAGAGTTTTCATGAAGAATAAAATTGAAATCTTTCCAAGTTTTTATCAAGTAAATACTGCATCCAGCAGAAAATTGAAGTCACTTGAGAAAGAAGATAAAATAATTAAACTACTCATGTGCAATATTCTCTTTTCTCCTATAAGCATGCTTGGCTAAGCTTAAAAAAAATAATTGTGTTTCAAATATGTTTCATATGCTACTTTTTTTCTTACTTTAAATTAAAATAAGTTACTTATTTAGAAAGTAACTTTTACTTTACCATCAACATAAGAACTTATCATACCCTTAGGCCAAAAAGAAGATCATTTATTTTAAAATTTACTCATAACCTGTAAGTAAACTTTGCCTATAAAGAAGCCAAACATGCTTTATGTATTATATCTAAAGTTGTGATTCTGTTTCCAATGGTCTTCACATCTCTCACATTGCTAACTCTGCTCACAAGGATGTACCTATGCTTCCACAAGCTTTATGACAGATTCCTGATACTCTGTAGACAGCTTATTCTTGTTTACACGTTCAGAAACTATTCCAGGCTTATCTGTGATGGTTTATCCCAAGGAAAAATATCAAAAACAAACAGAATTTTATCTCCTAAAATGCTTTTCTATTACATGTTCACCTACCTATTTATTAGTTAGAAGCCGTCACATCTCATTTTTACTGATCAAAATAATAATTAAAAACAGCAGGGAAAAAAAATGGTTTCATCGACCTGAACAATGAGATCTTTCAAAAGATTTTTGTAGCTGCCCTGATTCTGGCTCACGTTCAAAAGCTCTTTTGATCCAGCCTCCTTCATTGAGTTAACCAAGTCATCCTGAGCTTGAAGAACCTTGATTCGAGAAGCATTGAGCTGCATGGAGTATTCACTACAACAAGCCAATGGCAATAAAATCAAGCAACATGTTTTAACCATTAAACTTTCACAAATATATACATTATATTTCTATTGGATTTGACATTAAACTTAGATACTTCCTCAAATTACCAAAAAAAATTAATTTTAGTCAGATTGGTGTAATTAATGAATCTTAATTTTTTGAATGGCTAAATCTATAAAGAAATACACTTATTCTACTTAAAAAAATGAATCGAGAAAATATCAATCAGCACTAAGCAATCTAGATCTCTCCTTAATCGCATCAATAACTTCAACAAGTCAGCATTAATTACGTGTCGCAGATATCATGATAGACATAATTCAACGAACAGTGTGTATAATCAAGCAACAAAAATTCAAACAATGCAACGAAAAAGGATACAATTTTTCCTTCTGACTGCTCAAGACGGAGAATTAAAAACAGCGAAAAAAAAGTAGAAATTACATTTTTTTGCGGACTTGAACTTGTTTATCTTTGCGCTCGTACTCTTGTCTGATCTTTTTCTTCTCCGCTTCCACTAGCTGCAACTTCTCTATATTGAATTCCTAACAAAAACATCAAATATTAGATGCTATTATTAAACCTAATCGAACCAGTAAAAGGAGCGATTAAGTCAATTTTACTTCTTCGGCAGAGACGGAGATCTCATTGGCCTTCTCTTCGGCTTCTTGGCGGATGAACCGCACCATCTGCTGGATCTGCTTGGATACATCTGCGTCATTCATTTTCGGTGTGCGGACGGGCTTCAGTTATAACCACGGATTTTGCTTTTCGATTTGATGATGTGAGGACTGAATGGTTCTGTTATTTAACGTTTATATGCACGACGCCAATGATATAAAATAGGTTAATTGGCACAAAACATCCCCATCTTTCAAGTTTATTGTCAAAAAATCCCTACCTTTCATTTTTTGACATTCTTGTCCCTACCTTTCACATTTCTTTGTACGGAAGGTCCTTTTGATGGTTTTACATTCCATTGAAATGAAACAAAAAGAAAAGAAAAGAAAAATAAAGAATTAATTGCAATCAAAGTCTCAAAAAATTTGAAAAATTATAAATTAATCATAATTTATTGTGAAATAAAAAATTTTAAAATTAAATAAAGAAAGAAACTTGAATATACATGGAAATAATCAAGAAATGGAGAAATTTTTTAATCATAACCAATGAAAATGAAAAAAATTTGAAGATTACGTGATTTTTACCTCAAGCCTTCCATCTACTCTTCACTAAATAAAAATTGAGATTTATGCTTATCCATTTTTGAAGATTTTCAGTTTCACTAGCTATGGTTCAAAAATTTCTCTATTTCTTGATTATTTTTCTGTACGTTCAAGTTTCCATTTTTTATTTTTTTTGGTAATTTTAAAATTTTTCAGTTCACAGTAGATTGTGACCAATTTGTAATTTTTTTTAAATTTTGGGACTATTATTTCAATTAGTTCTTTATTTTTTCTTTTCTTTTCTTTTTGTTTTACTTGAATGGAGGGTAAAATCGTCAAAAATAAATGAAAATGACCTTTTGCGCAAAAAAATGTAAAAGGTAGGGGTAAAACTGTCAAAAAATGAAAGGTTTGGACATTTTCCACAATAAATTTGAAAGGTATGGGTGTTTTGTGCCATTTACCCTATAAAATATATAAAAAATTGCGCAATTAGTCCCCTAACTTATGGACCTTGTGCCAAATTAATCTACAACTTATTCTTTTTTATAATGTCTATGGCTGGGCAAATCTTCGGAGCTGAATCGAATTGAATTGGATCGAACAGAACTGAATAGAATCGAGCGATTCTTCTCAAATTGAATACCCGAACGGGTGTCTGAAGCGAGAAATGATAGATTCGGCTCAATTCTTGGTTTTAAATCAAGAACCGAAATACCAAATCTCTCTAATTTTTTATTTATTTATTTTAAATAAGTCAAATTATTTTATCTCTAAGTAAATTTGCTAACTAGTTAATTTAATTCAAACCCAAAATTATGATTTTTCTACTTCTACTTTTCAGTCCAAACCTAACTTAATCAAATTGACATAAGTTTTACCAAAATCTGTTATTCTATTGTAGTGTCGTTCCTATCGTTTTGAAGAAATCAAATTTAAACTCGACAATTCCTCTTTTAATTATTGTAAACTCGCTATCATCATCTTCATATGATTTTAACAATCAAATCTATGAAGAATTTCGCAAAAAGAGATGTAAAAGGCATATAAGATTAGACTATGTTATTTTGTAAAAGTTAATATTGATCATGTCATTAGTTGAATTCATATAACTTTGTAAATATTAAACAAGTTAATGATAATACAAAACTTAGGAAGAACCCAAATGGTTTCATAATTAAATTTGGATTTGATGGTTTCACTTACTAAATACATGAAAATTTCGAATTAGGTTCAATTCCCGTTAGAATCGAAACAAACCGGACCATGCCCACCCCTAGTAGTGTCGTCCTGGACCTATCTATTTTATTTCAATCATACTATTTGTACAATCTTTGTTTACAATTTTGGTTGACAATCATACTTGTCACATTATATTTATTCATTTCAAAACTGCTTTTAAAATTAATGGCTCGAATTTTGACAACATCAACATTGTCAATCAACATTGTCAAGT
>NC_036255.1:1515459-1521919 GCF_002742605.1 Olea europaea var. sylvestris
AAAAATACTAGATTTGCCCTTAATATTTATCCGCACCCCATATTTCTGCTCAAAACTTTCTTTTCTATTTGTTATTGTTTTTTCTTTTGGAACGGAATTTAAACAAAATTCAATTCTCACAAAGGACCTGCTTTGTGTTTAGATAGAAATTATACTTTTGTTGAATTCTGCAAACTTCATTGCTTTTCTTGAACTCTAACAATCACGATCTTCAATTCACAACTATCTAATTGTTCACCCTACAATAAAAATTCACACAGGGAACAAGAGTGAGAGAACTTGGGTTTTTACTTTTTTTTGTGTTAACAAGAATATGAATTTTCTCTCTACAATTTTCAAACCCTAGCAACTTATTTATATAAGTCCAAATGAGCTTGGCCATCTCTTAACTTAAATCGGTTCAATATTTTATCAATTCAATTAATTAACTATGATCCATGAATTAATTAATTCTCGGGCATATTAGTGAGCAACTCAATTAATTAATTAATTATCCAACACTAAGTTAATAAATCTCATTCTTCTAGTTCTCCTTTTGTGCATGACCCATTAAGTTCTTAGTCACGATGCCTAATGACGTGAATTATTATTTTGATCTAATCAAAATCAATAAATTAAAATCCCTTTTAATTTATCACTAATTCTTATTCGTCGTCGCAAATTGACATCTAACAATATGTTAAGACAATGCATGTGGAAGGAAATGTCACGTGGTATGACAAAACCAACCGTTTTCATTTACCGCGAAGCTATAATCATTTCATTAATATGATCCGATCAATTACGAGATATGAAAATGTGTCGATTTCGATTATCGATCATATCTTTTGTTACTGACCATATGTGAGACTTCCAACGAGGCCATGTGGAAGCACCACTTACACACATTAAAGAATGAAGCGATCTAGTGCCTAAGTGCTCCAAATCTAATGACGAAGTGCTCTCGTCATTCCAACTGAATTTCTTCACACCTGATGGTCGAGGCTCTTTAGAGTAGGTCTGATAAGTGTATCTTTAGGAATGATTGATACGATCTTCTCATTAAATAGATGTCAGGAATATCAACCTAGAAGTGTAGGACGGCTGACCCCTTGTCAAATGTGTTTGTCAATGTAATTAGTGTGAGACAGCATGATGTGACACCCGGGTCCAGCAAATTAAACCACATGGATCTGATCCAACGATAACTACGTCGACATGGTTATTATAAATAGCAGTCTTTGTAACATTTTAGGGGGATGGATCATACATAAAAACTGAGTGTTGTGATTTCCTTTCCATGGATATTTGCTCTCTCTATATTCCCTTCTCTAGAGACATCTTCAATCATATACATCTCGTTTATATGCTGGAGTATATTTAGCTAGTAACTCAGTATCCAACCGAGCTTCACATCAAAATTTTGTGGAATTTGCCCATGTGCGCGTTATCTAGGAGTGACATCTGTTGGCACGCTTTTTGATGTCAACATCTTTCATTCGACTATTAAATCAATTTAAGTCGAAAAATGTAGATTATAATCTTGTTTAATCTAAGAGTGACGAATCCTCTATTGGTTATCCATAACTTTTATATGATTCTTGACATGCTCAAACAATATCGTATTAGTGGCCCTTTGCAGAGCAACATCCAACATTAACATAGTAAGTCTTATCTAGTTATTCATGTTGAATCTCTCAGAAAGTCTCCAACGTTTTGTTCTGTGTCAAAACATCCGCGTGTTTATTTAAATATCACCACACCTTAACTCAAGAAATCATCTACTTACTTCACAAGTAAGAAATGCCACACGTGATGTTTATCCATAATAACAATATCCGTATCTCATTATTATTTATAATCACGATTGATTTAAGATTCAACCATATGTAATTTGTATCTCATGATAACAACTTTTTTTAATTTACAAATCTACGAATTCTATTATTTAATTTAATTGAATATTAATTAAATAATAAATCTATCATAAAATTTCATAACTATATATTAAAAGTGTTGATGTCCAAAATTGATTGGACTTAGGGCAAAACACTTACATTTTCAAAAGCTGAAATTCAAATATTTTACAATTGAGAGTTGGATTCGGCAAAAAAAAAAAAAAAAAAAAAAAAAAAAAAAAGGAAAAAAAAAAAGGAAAAAATAAAGGGCAAAAAAAAAAAAAAAAAAAAAAAAAAAAAAAAGCAAAAAAAAAAAGCAAAAATGAAGAAGGTAAAAATAAAAGGAGAAAATTGAGTGCCTTAAAAACCTGAAAGTGTAAGCATATAAGAAAAAAAAAAAAAAGGAAGCCAGTAGCCACTAAAAATATCAGAGAGAGGTTCAATCTCGCCATTCTGATTTGTTCGGTAAACTTCTGTTTAAATATTTAAATTATAGAGAAAATAAAATAAAATTGCGGTTTTAAAATTTAAATATCACTAATAAGATCATTTAAATTTTTCTTCAAAAATATTGTGTTACTTTTATATAAAATATATTTTTATTATTTTTAAAACTCTATTTTCAAATAATATAAATTTAACTTTGTTTGATCCCCATTATTTTCAAACTATATTTTTATCTCCTTTATTTTCAATCACACATTTTTCAATAATGTAATATTATATACAAACACAAAACTTGTCCTTATTTTTTAATCATATATTCTGCATTAATTTACTATTTCAAAATGTACTTTCAGCCAAAAATGGGGCTCAACACATGCACTTATTAAATGATCTAGAATTAGAATGTCAATTACCACATTTAATGGGTTTCAAAATCACAAAATATGGAGAGAGAAAATTAGATCATTAACAATAAGATTTGACATTTTCATTCTCATGTTCTAAATGAAGTCTTCAGCCTCAAATTAGGTCAAAACTCTTACATGATGTCTCAATTTTAAATAGTCATGTTTTAGATCGTATTCAAAGAGATTTGAAACTACAAAATAATGTAATATATTTATGAATGGCTGTCACAAACACAAAATATTATAAGTCAAAATCACACTCAAACAACTTAGTATGCCACAATCACCTAACGTATATAAATATCATAAGTCATAATTACACAACTTCATATATCACAATCACACCAAGTAATGATTTTCCAAAGACACATCTTAGATGAAATTCTTAAATTGTAAATGCACGCATAAACTATATATTAGCACAATTTTTATGATGATGGGAAGCCACATTTACACAACATATAGGTCACAATCACGTGATGTATTAGGTCACTGTCATATTTTCACACAAAATGATCGAAAATTTTGTGGTCGAATGCATGTGAATGAAACAATTGCTTAAATGGTTTTTAATTTTAGGCCTGAGCATTTTAATTAGAATCTAACCTCTCGAATCAAAACCAGATGTTACGGTTCAATTAAAAAAATAGAATTCGAAATCGAGAATCGATTGGTTCAGTATCAGTTCGATTCTTCGTCTTGAACTAAAACCATGGGTGCTTGAATGGAACCGATTATCTATATAAATTTTTATTTTTTATAATTTATAGGGTGGGTAAAAAAATACAAAATCTAAAAACTTTAATTTTGGTAGTAATTTGTATAGAACTCTAGATTCTAACCCTAATAAATAAAGACTGGCTCCTACTATTTTGTCACTCATTTCACGTGAGATTATTGCATTTCAGATGCTAGTACATGTTAATTTTTGAATTTGGACTTTCTATAAATCAAAAGCTAAGGTTGTAGTGTGAATTGATAATCAAAATGTTCGTTATTTGCAATTCGGCATTTTATTCTTTTGCATTGTTTACAAATTCAAGTGATTCTCCAATTTATTATTATTATTATTATTTTTTTATCCCACGTGACAATTGATCTTGATATATTTATAGCTCACACAATGTTTTACATTTATTTATTTATTTTGGTTATCTCAAGTTTCTGATTTTCTTTTGAAATATAATTTTTTTCATTTTATTCAAACAAAGCGAGTTCAATATATGAAATGAAATTTTTTGATACTACATAGTTATTTATCTAATTAGTATTTTTTTATATCAGTTTGTTTTAAGAGTAGAAAAATTTAGAGCATGCTTGGTAGATATTTTAATCCAATTAAAAATAATTTTTTAATCGTTATTTCACTACTCCAACCGTCACTTTTTAATTATTCTCTCACAGGTGAATCTACTTTATCTCTAACGATCAAAAAATCAATTATCAAAATCTCTATCAAACAAGCACTTAAGCGTTGTTCATAATCAAATTATAAGTTCTGGCATGCCTCACTTATGGATTAAATAAGATTTAATAAGAAAAAATCAATTGTTCTCAAACTGTAATTTACTTCTTGATGTTTTAATTTTCTCCTGTATTCTCGATATTCAGTTTCCACTATCTTGAGTCACGTAATTTTATTTTTTTAGCTTCTTGAATATTTTTTAGCTAGATTTGCTCATTTGCACAAATATTGTTGAGTAGTAACGTGTTAGGTATACATATTGAAATTATCTATGGGTAGAATTGAACCTTGTCATTCTTGTATTCGGTTCCGATAATTACGTGAAGTATTTGGTTCCAATAATTACAATAAGTCGAATGATTTTATTTACGAAATACCCCGAAATATAATGAGTAGTTTCGGGTATTGAAATACTTGGATCGACTCAACTTGACTCCCAGGTCTAGCCCTCAACAACAGATGTAAAAATGATGCAGAAATTACGGCCAAATATTCTAGAGAAATTGTTGATGAGACGGAATTTTATTCTAAAGAAATCACATTGGAAATTCGTGTTCAGTTTTTCATCTATTATGAATAGTCACGTCATAGATGTCCGAGTTATTTTCTATTTTAGAATTTGGCCTTGTTCGATCCCCATTTTGAGGGAAATATTGTCCTTTGAATAGTAAATTGATAGAGAATGGGTGGTTAAAATTTTTTAAAAAGTTTTGAATTTACGTGTAATATTATTTTATTGAAAAATGCGTTATTAAAAATGAATTTTAAAAAAATAAATTTTTAAAAGAATGAAAATCAAGCAAGGGCTTGTCACTTCTGTAGGTAACTAATTGATTGATTTTTTTTAGGAAGGGATTAGAAAGAGAATAATCATCAATTGTTCTCTATTTATCCTCAATTATGTCACATTACAGTAAATACTCTATAAAATAATAATATTTTGACTGAGAAAAAATATTATGCTAGAGGGATTATTAATTTATCAATTAAAGAATAATTTATTAATTTATCGATAAAAGAATATATATATATTAATTTATAGAGTATTTTATAGTTATAATTTATGTAGGAATTGTCTTTTTTTTTTTTTAAATATTAAACCCTTGTTTGAGCCCCATTTTTTGGATCAAAATGAATTTTTGAATGGTGTTTTATTGGAGATTATATAATTAAAAAGTAAGAATTTTTTTTTTGATTTGTGCGTAAAATTATTTTATAAGAGAATGTATAGTTGAAAATAAATTTTGAAAAAAATGAGTTTTTTCAAAAAAAAGAAAAAAGTGCCAAACATAGGCTAAATATGTTGATAATCAAAATTTGATATATAAGCACACAAAAATGCACACATACATATTTTAGTCACATGTCTAATTTATGGTAGTTTTGCAACGATTTTGTGTTTTTTTGTTGCAAATTTGGTTAATTTGTGGTCACAAGTATTAGGTCAAGGGTCATATTTGCGACTGTTGTGGTGTGTGGTTGCTCTGGTGGTGGCGATGTGTTGTTGGTGGTGGTGGAGACGATGGTGATGACGGGGCGAGAATCTTCACAAGTGGCTGTGGTGATAGTGTTGGTGGTGATGGTATGTCATATGTGACCAACTATTTGGTTTACTTGTGACCAATTGTTTAACTGCGACTCTAAAATTTGATAAACAAATTTGAAAAATATGTTACCGATAATTAAATTGTGACATATATTTTCTTTATTTATGATCAATAAAATAAATTCTTGCCTATAATTTTTTTTATTTGTGGCCTCAAAATAATCTATGACCAATAAATAAGCTGTGGCCTATAATTATGTACATATGATCAATAATTATATAATTGTGATCTTACTATATTTAATTAATAAAATATTTTAAATTAATAAATAAATATCTAATTTTTACATTTTTAAACTTAAAGTATGAAAATTGATTTGGTGATGCTAAATAGCTAATTTATGACTTTTACCCTTATGTTTAAATACTTATCATATCTTGGACCATGATGTGTTAATAACCACATTGGGTATAGTTCAGGGCCCATAATTTTAAGAATGGTGCCCAGTTAGTTCTGGCTTCTTTCAGAAGGTGGTTCAAAAATGGAAATTAAACGGCCTACTTACACCCCGAAATTTCAATTATACCATTAAATTGAGTTTGGCTATTGGTTCAAGAACTAAAACCGAACCAAATCCAAAATCAAATAGTTCTCAATTCTAAGAACCAGAACTATTAAATTTTTCATAGAATCAAATCGAACTGCTCGGATTTGGTC
>NC_036255.1:1528218-1530772 GCF_002742605.1 Olea europaea var. sylvestris
TTGCACATCAAGAAAATGTTCTTATTTCAAACACATTTTATTGATTTATATGTTAAATGAACATCAAGGTTTGTCTAGTATGCAGACAATACAAAACTGAGAATATAGATAGGCGATAAGAATCGTCACATACGTGTTTTTTGACCTTGGGACAACTTGCCATTAGAGAATTAGTTAACTTAGAGGATGAAATATTCTTGGATAATTTAAATTTGATCAGTATTCTTGAATACCAAATAAGTGATCTTTCTTGATTAAGATAATTTAGTTTTAACTTTATTATAAAAATTAATTAAATAGATCTATACACAAAGCGATAAAGTATCGTCCAAATAGATTAACGAACAAATCGGCTAATGATAAGACATACCCTGTTGAATTTATTTCCATATTTGGACAATGTAGCCTAATAATAAGTCATTTCATGTCAACTTAAGAATATTTAATTGTGTTTTAGCATAATGAGAGTGCCAAGTAGAACCAAACAATACTTAACAAATTAAACGTGTTGGCATCTTTGTTAAACTTCGAAAGACTTATAAGTACTTTTTTTGAAGAGGAAGTAAGATTTAATTTTACGCAAAAGATATGTTCTCGAACAAGAAATCCCAAAAGAATATAATTTTTGAAAAAATTTAAACATGGTTGGTACACATGCTCTATGTTTCGTGTTTTCCTACGATGGAGTTTAGTATTAGTGGGTTGTGGCTGATTATAGAAGTTACTTCCTTTTTCATTTTTTGAGTTGCTTTTTCGCGTTGGCTTACTATGTTAGAGCCGTAGAGTTAATTCATTTAGTTTAGACGATTGTACCATATGAGGATTGATCGTCAAACCGTGCTCAAAGGTTCCCCTAATAGGTATCAACTCTCTGATATGAGCTAGTCTTTTAAACTATCCCAAGAGTTGAATAAAAAGTGATGGAATATGGAGTGTGTGTATATATATTCAAGGCAATGTCAATTTATATTTAGGATCGTGCTGTTCTACCAGGCCTGTAAGAAGCTTGGTAGAGCAGCTTCACTCACATTTGGGTGTTGTGGGGTGGTTTTTTTTTTTTTTTTTTTTTTTGTGTATTTTTTTAACAATGGCCTCCACATTGGGATCCATCCTTGTGAGGAAGCTCTACTACCAGGCTGGTAGAGGAGCATTATCCTTATATATATTATGAGCTCTAGTCATATTTAGCTCCCATTTGGGACCTACTTTCTATCTAACGATCAAAAAATCAATTCTAATTATCATTAACAAACAGGCCCTTAAATTTTATTAACTTGAAGATGTAGACAAGGTACCGGTCTTGATACATTTTTTATTTTCTCTTTAGAGAATTTTCTAAAGAAAATAATAATAGTCTCGCTCGACACAATTTTTCTCTCTTGATATGGATCCATGATCCACGATTACACCCCTGGAGCGAATTGACACAATTCTATACCCCTAATTCATAAATACACCGTTATATATAAAATTCTTAATATTTTCCTCTCTAATTCAACTTTAATAAAAATGGTCACGTCAAGTTGTTGCTATGCTTTGCTTATTTGTTTGGGAAAGGATATAAACTGTTTAGATTTATTATATGCCCATTTTTTCCCATAATCTCGAGAGCTCCATTCCTATATTATTGAAATAATTATTGATGGCCACACTAAATTCCTGTTACATACTTAATGACTGTGAGATATGGTAGTAAACTATCTATAATATATTAAATATCGCATCAAGTAAGAATTAATTTTTGGACGATTTTAGTCCTACTATAATTCAATTATTTTAATAAAACATTACTTTTCATTTCTAAATATATATTTAATTTATTTGACAATTTTGTTATCATCAATGTACATTTACATTTGACATATTCATTTAGTTGTGTGCTTTCGTCAATGTATGAATTCTCTATTATTAATTTTCAATTAATTAATATTCACATTCATTTAATTAAAATTCATCTTCATTTATGCATTTAAATATTATTAATATATTTCGTTATTCATATTCATGTATGTTAATTAGCATTCAATTTTACTTAACTGAAAATTAAATAAATGATTGAACATTTATTGTCATACTGTATATATATTCCGTGGTATTAATTATATATTAATTAACATTTATGTATATTTATATTTTATTTGTACAGCACTACGTTTGACATATTTATTTCATATGTGTGCTTTCATCAACGTATGAATTATGTATTATTAATTCTTAATTAATTAGCATTCGCATTCATTTTCATTTATGCATTTTGATGTTATTAATTCTAATTATAACTTAATTAGAATTTCACATTCAAGAATATATTTCATTATTCACATTCATGTATACTAATTAACATCCGGTTTACTTAATTGAAAACCAAGTAAGTGATTTAACATTTATTATCATGTATATACTCCCTGATGTTAATTCTAAATTAATTAACATTTACGCATATTCAAATATTATTTGTACAGCACTTATAGTATTTCATAATAACGTACAACGCACGTTCAACATTGACTAGTAATTACAAATTTACTATGAATCACGACATAGATGCGGTAGA
>NC_036255.1:1530997-1536397 GCF_002742605.1 Olea europaea var. sylvestris
AGAGGTGTTGTTTGTTTTTTTGATAAAAAAAAAAACAATTATTCTTGTCAAATAGGGTGAATGAAGCCCTGTTGACAAGGATTTGAAGAAGTCCTGAAGATGTTTTTGGAGGGAAAACTTACTGCACGTGGGGGAGAGAATTTCATACACAATTAATGAATTAATTATGCACATACATGGAATTTTTTTATTTACACGGTGTTGACCATTTTTCCCCAAAACTGAAGCAAATATGTTCGTCCTTTTTCAGATATCGACGTCGACATCTCCGGTTGATGTGGTTCCGGCCAACGGAAGAATTAGTCCAACGTTCAATTCCTCAAAATTGATTTCTTTGTCTTCGCCGTTGACGCCAACGTGTAGCCATTGTATGTGTTTCAACAATTAATTATTTTTGGATAATGATAAAGGTTTGGGTTTTCCAACTGTTATGTCATTTGTTCTAAAAATCTTCATGAGCTCTGTAATTCGTTGGCAAGATTATTGTTTTTGAACCTCAAATGATTTAAATTTTGAAATTGGTCACGATTCTATCTTTTTTCTCATTAATATGTTTACTATGACAGATTTTTGGTCTCCTGCGTAAGCAAAGTTATTAGTAATGCTTGGCAAGTGCAGTCAGCCTAATCAAGCTGGCTTGTGATAGAGTCCAGAAAGAATTACACTATACCAAGCAAACTATAACACAAATTGATAGACTGAAATAGATCTCTAGTATTCCTTTGCTGAAACTGATTACAAAGAAACAAGACATTAAAAGAAATACAGCTTTAAAATGCAAGATAATAGAAAAATAAAAGAGATGGATGTTCGAGAGGTCCACACTCTCCCCAACGACTGCCAATTTCTGCCTGCTTTGCCGGAAATCTTTCCACTTATTTATTGGTTGTTCTCCTTCTAGACTGTTCCTCTAACCAACCATGCAATTGGCTTCTTCTCCTCCTGCTTTTCCCTTTTACCCCTGCGCCCTTGATAAGTAACCTGAATTTCAGGTCTAACATCACTTCCCCCAACAAGACTCATCTTGTCCTCAAGGTGGAAATAGGGAAATTGTTGTTTTAACATATCATATGACTCCCATGTTGCTTCTAGAGGTGGCAGCCCTTTCCATTGAATTAAGACTTCAAGTCCTCTAAGGTTGTGTCTTGTTCTCGGTCGCACCCCAAAGGCACCCCAAGCAATGCTTCAGGTTCCACCAACATTTCCAATTCTTCATTCAGTTGGCTAGGCACTTCTTCCACCGCATGTGTTGATCCAATTGCCTTGCGTAATTGTGACACATGGAACACCGGATGAATATTACATGTAGGTGGTAGGGATAACTTATATGCCACTGGTCCAATTTTCTTTTCTATCGTAAATGGACCATGGAATCTTGGGGCCAATTTCTCTTTCTTTCTTGCAGCTAATGTTTTTCGATGATATGGTCTGATCTTCAAGTATACCAAATCTCCAATCTGAAATTGCACATCCCTTCGTTTTGCATCAGCTATGCTCTTCATTTTAGCTTGGGCTCGGTGCAATTGCACCTTTAAGTCATCCAAAATCTGATTACGCTCCTAGAACTGTTGTTCTACCGTTGAAATTTGGGTAGATCCTTTTTCAAATCTCACCAAAAGTAGGGGTTTTACGTCCGTACACAACCTGGAAAGGGGTCGTTTTGGTGGCTGTGTGAAAGGACGTGTTCTACCATAATTCCGCCCATGGTAACCAACTAAACCAAGATTTTGGCCGAGATGAAGCAAAACAACGAAGATAAGTTTCCAAAGTATGATTCAATACCTTGGTTTGTCCATCGAATTGGGAATGGTAAGCAGTGCTACAGCTAAGCTTAGTCCCTTGTAAACAGAATAATTCCTCCCAAAAGTTACTCACAAAAACTTTATCCCTATCTGAGATGATGGAATGAGGTATTCTATGGAGTCTTACCACTTCTTTGATGAAAATTCCTGCCACACTAACTGCCGTAAAAGGATGCTTGAGCCCAATGACATGCCCATATTTACTCAGTCGGTCAACAACCACTAGAATTGTGTCCATGTTTCCAGATTTTGGTAGGCCCTCAATGAAATCCATAGCAATATCTTCCCAGACCCGTTCAGGTATAGTAAGTGGTTGTAGAAAACCTCCCGGTGATAGAGCACTATACTTGTTTTGTTAGCACACGGAACTCTGGCTAACATACTTGTTTATCTCTAACTTCATTCCTTCCCAGTAGACAATTGCTGCGATACGTTTGTAAGTTTTCAAGAATCCAGAGTGACCTCCCAACTTGCTGCCGTGTCCTTCCTGTAATATCAAAGGACTAAATTTTGATCCTTTGGGAAACAACAGCCTTCCCTTGAATAATAATTGACCGTTCACCAACTCATAGTCTGGCCTGCTGGAGGGATCCTCGGTGATGTCCCGGATAATCGCCTGCGAGTGTTGATCTGTTCTTACTTCTTCTGCTAGAACATCCAGTTGTACCACTATAGGAGTTGTTAATGCCATTCTCTCTACAAATGAACCAACTCGAGACAACACATCAGCTGCCTTGTTTTCACTCCCTGGGCGATACTGAATTTCAAACTGATACCCTATCAATTTAACTAACCACTTTTGATACTCTGGATTGACCTCTCGTTGCGCCATTAAAAACTTCAGACTTTTTTGATCAATTCGAACAAAAATTTCTGCCCCAACAAGTAATGTTTCTATTTGTGGATTGCAAAAATGATGGTCATAAGTTCTCGCTCATATACTGATTTTGCTCTTCCCTTCGGATAAAGAGCATGGCTAAAAAATGCGATGGGATGTTGACTATGCATAAGTACTGCCCCCAACCCAGATCCCGAAGCATCAGTCTCTATGATGAAAGGTTGACTAAAGTCAGGTAGGGCAAGAACTGGCACTATAGTCATGGCCACTTTCAATCTACCAAAAGCTCGCTCTGCTTCATCATCCCAGAAAAAATTATCCTTCGCAGATGTTCGATTAACGGCCAAGCTAAATTGCCATAATCCTTAACACAGCGACAGCAGTACCCCGTTAATCCCAAAAATCCCCGCAACTCTTTCAACGAACTGGGACTTGGCCAATCTATCATGGCTTGAATTTTTGTCTTATCTGCAGCTACCCCATGTCTAGAGATAATGTGCCCGAGATACCCCACTTCCAACTGCCCGAAGCTACATTTTTTCATGTTGGCATACAACTGGTTTTGGTCTAGCACTTGTAATACACTCCTTAAATGCTCCACATGCTCCTCTTCATTGCGGCTGAATACTAATATGTCATCAAAGAACACCAACACAAAGCATCTCAACTTTTCTTTGAATACTTCATTCATGAGCGACTGAAGGTGACCGGGGCGTTAGTGAGTCCAAATGGCATGACAACAAACTCATAGTGCCCTTCATGTGTCCTGAACGCTGTTTTTGGAATGTCTTCAAGTTTGACTCGAATCTGGTGATAGCCGGCCTTTAAATCCAGTTTAGAAAAAATCGTCGCCCCAAATAGTTCATCCAACAATTCATCAATCAGGGGATAGGGAATTTATGGGGCACGGTCATCTTGTTCACTGCCCTATAGTCTACACAAAATCTCCACTCACCATCTTTTTTCCTTACCAATAACACTGGGCTAGAAAAAGGGCTAGTGCTAGGCCTGATAATTCCTGCTGCTAACATCTCCTGAACAAATTTTTCTATCTCATTTTTTTGGGCATGTGGATAGCAGTAGGGCCTCACACTAATAGTATTCCTTTGCTAAAACTGATTATAAAGAAACAAGATATTAAAGGAAATACATCTTTAAAATGCAAGATAACAGAAAAATAAAAGAGATGGACATTCGAGAGGTCCACACACTCCCCAACGATTGCCAATTTCTGTCTGCTTTGCTGGAAATTTTTCCACTTATTTATATGTTGTTCTGCTTCTAGACTGTTCCTCTAACCAACCATGCATGTGGCTTCTTCTCCTCCTGCTTTTCCCCTTTTACCCTTGCGCCTTTGATAAGTAGCTTGAATTTCGGGTCTAACAGCTTGCTTCTGGAAGTCATGCAATATGATGGCCTTCAATCTACAATTGATGTTTACATTGGGGTATTAGTCGAGTTGGGCAACAAAAGCTTGCTTATTATCTATTTTGTCTCAAAGAGGATTCTCAATTTAGTTTGCAAAGAAAGATTTATCCCCCGTTCCAATATTTCTTGTGCAACTGGGTTTGTTTCAGCGGCTAAGTTTGGCATTTGTCACACCCCATGTCATCTTGAATTATGCATGTTGTTTGACCACTAATGTCATCAGTCTCAAGGGATACTCCTGTGATGGCGATAAAATTATTCATTTGGTCCTTGTTAGGCAGAAAGTATTCTAACCACAGTGATGTATACTCTTGTGATTGTGATAAAATTGTTCTTTTGGTACTTGTTCGTGCTTGCAAAAACATAGAATTATTTTTTGAATCAAATGTGGAATAGCATATGATAATAATCCCCAACTTTAAAGCTGTGTGTCCCAGTTAGGAGTCTGCTACCTCAAGAAACTCCAAGTAATGAACGGTTTTGGAAGTGTCTTCCAAGATTTACATTCACTCTGGGGGTTATACAACGCTAACTCCAGTAGATTAAAATATGCAGTATGCTACTGGAGTAAGGCTTGAACTTGAGAATTAAACGTGAGATCAAATTTTGTCTATAGTTTGGTTTGAAGTATAAACATGTGAAAGAATATCTGTGAAGATGGCTTGAAACATATAAATGATGTTTGTGTAGGGTACTTCAACCTGATTTTGGCGGGTATTTGTTTCATATTCGTTGTGTGTGACATATGTGGAATTTAATTGTGCAAGATGACTTAAAATATATAAGGATAAACTTCAAAAGATTAGGAACGCATTAATATATATTACGATCTCTCCTAGTAGAAAACAAGCATTTGAAGATTTTTGTACCGAACTAGGGGTGACGACTGCTAAAACATTTGTTAGCGATGTAGACCATAGATGAAACTCTAATTACTTGCTATTAAAGTCATGTGAAGGTTTCTAATATTTAATAACTGATTTTTCTAACAATAGACACGTTAGAAGCGATGATGATGGTATGGTGAATTAATTCGATTGGATTTTAACTTTGAAAGTTAAACGATTTTTGACGTCTTTTCATGAGACTACAAAGATTTTATCGACGTTTATTATCTCACAAGCTGTATGTTGCTTGAACACCTTTATATAATTGCAACAACATTCCATAAATATAAAAATGATCTTAATTTTAGTAAAATTATAATTGTTATGGAATTAAAGTTTGGAAGATATTGGAAAGAATTACCTATATTATTTCCTTTAGCATGCGCTATGGATCACCAATATAATATTTCGGGAACTAAATACGTAATTGATCGAATCAATAAAG
>NC_036255.1:1538527-1542353 GCF_002742605.1 Olea europaea var. sylvestris
ATTTTGATTAAAGAGGCTAGCTTTTGCATGGGACTCTGTGAACCATGTCTTTGGGGTCTAACTCGGTTCTATTTGGACTACGTGATAGATTTAAGAAACAAATAATGTTTTTACTACCCTGCTTTCCACTCAATTTTGTTCTATTCAAATCATTATTAACCTATATTTATACTAAGTTCGAGGTTTCATCTTATATATATTATTTTAAAAGATATAACGCGTTAGATCAAAAAATAAATAAAACAACATATATATTGAGAATTTATAGGAAATTCATATATATTTTTCAAGTTTCCGATAAATATATAATTCTCTAAATTATAAATACTTCAAATCAATAATAATTTATTCGTGAACAGAGAAACTATTTATGTTCGTGAGCTAGGTTGTGGGTTAGGGTGAGTTTTTTGTTGAACTTATTTTCTTTTTAAGTTTTAACAGTTGAACATTTTGTTGGGTTGAAATTCTGAACAAGAAAAACCACTTGTCAAATAAAAAATAGCATGCTTAGGCAGATTTTTTAAAACACTGCTTAAAAGATCAACATTCTTAAGAGTATTCCAATCTCATATAGATTGGTTATAATTTTGATATTTATTCAATGTGAAATTTATTCCTTAACATATTTCATAAGATGGTGATTCATTTGAACAAATTAATATTGGAATCCGTGCGATCATTTCAGTCTTAGTGGGATTAAATGCTCATTTGAGTTTAATAAATTATGATATCATATTAAGATATTTCCTTTTAAAAAATCAATCCTATTAAAAGAAGTAGTCCAAATTTTTATATTAATTATAAGTTGATATTTATTTGATGTAGAATTCATCCTTTAACAATATCCTTTGAGTATCTTCTTATCCATTTTTGGGATATAAAAGTGGGACGCGCAAATCCTAACACAAAGAATTAGCCAGATAAAGTCGTCGTGCACATTAGTGTTCGAGGACTGGCATCCGTAAATTAAGCCATTAAACACTAATTTAATCGGCATTAATATACCTTCGAGATTGTCCCTTTAGAGCAAAAGCTGAAAATTCGTGTATTCGTGAGCTGATAGCCACTTAATTATCTCCCTTGTGGGTGATAATGTCATTGTTAATTAGTTTATGATAGGACATTTTCAGTATCTTACATCATATTTCATGATCTAATCACAGTGCAAATATTTTTCATTCATTTGTTGTCTAATTTTTCAGTGATGAGTTGCCCTTTTAGAGACCTCAAAGTATTGGTGACTCAAAGGATAGCATGTTAGTTTCCCTTTGGTGCAGCAAAAGTGCAAAAGCCAATATCTCTATTAGATACGGATTGTTTACTTTAGGGTAGGAAAGAATATAAACCAATAATTGATGGAATTAAATTGTTCTCATAGGACATTTTACCATGTTCTAACTTAAAATAATAAGCTCATAAACTTTATGTCGCTTCAATTTTGAAAAGTGAAAATAAAAAGAAGAATTTTAGTTTTTTCTAGAAACGATCAATAGAAACTCTCTAATAATATGATATACCAATTTATTTTGTTGGGAAGTCCGTAAACACTTTTACTAAAGACTAGTCTGCGTCTCGTGCGTTGTATGAATTTTGTATTTATTTTGGTTTTATTAGCGTAAAATTTATAGATTATACAAAAAGTATTTGGAAATAAGAAATGTTTGTTTGATTCTTATCTTTTGGTCGACTGTATATTTTATGTCACGATAATTTATTTTTATTCTTATAAATAAGTATAATGAATGTTGTGATTGTATATATGTCAACGATATTTATTTTTAATTATTTATTGTATTTTTTTGTTTAGTGTAGATGAAAATATTTTTTTTATCTGATATTACAAACAAGTTGTAAATTGAATTTTGCAAAATGATTTTCTTTAGCAACTTTGATTCGAGAGGCTATACTTGTAGTTAAAAAATAACACATGCAGTTGTAAATTGAAAGAGAATATCCACATACACAAACATTTACATAACAAACTCAGGTTCTTACGTAAAATAACTTGAAGTGGCACTTACTGGATGGTCAACTCCCTTGTTGGTGTAAGAATTAGAACTCTAATAGCAGGTCTATTCTTCGGACGATACAACAGTCACTCCAAGGTTGTAGGGCAAAAGAATTTGAAAAAAAAATTAAATAAATTTTATTCGAAAGAGAAAAGAATTAAAAAGAAATTTAAATAAATTGATAAGAAAAAACAATTATTTATAAAGTAAAATTTTCAATTTTAATTAAATAATATTTATATATTCTTCATTTAATTTTCATAACTTTATTTTATTTTTTACTTCTAAATAATTTTAAACGAATTTTTTTACTTATATAAGTAATTTTTACATATATTAGAAATATTTTTTGTTAATATGTTTATTTTTAAATATATATTTTTTACTAAAAGTGATTTTTGAAAAATTAAGTTTTATTTGGAAGAGAAATGAATTAAAAAGAAAAAATAATTGATTTTTTTAAGAAGAAAACGCATTTGTTAACACATATGTTTAATCTCGGTTTAACTATTTTCGATATTTATTTAGATCATTCGATATCTCTACGATATAGTTCTTAAAATGAGTTTCAAAAGAATGTGAAACATTTATCAATTCGACTATCATGCAATCGTCAATGAATTTTTAAAGTTAGCTTGTTATCGAAAATTTCAAAATAGTAATAAAATAATTGATTTTTTTAAGAAAAAATGACTTATGCTTATTTTTTAACACATATGTTTAATATTCGTTTAACTATTTTTGATATCTATTTAGATCATTCGATATCTCTACGATATAGTTCTAAAAATGAGTTTTAAGAGAATGTAAAACATTTATCAATTTGACTATCCTACAATCGCCGATAAATTTTTAAAGTTAACTTATTATCGAAAATTTTGAAATATAGTTTGAAAATACCTACTTTGATAAACAAACTCAACCTTATTTGGATTTTGATAATAAATTTATTCTTGAAATTTAAATATACACTTTATTTCGTAGAAGATATTCTTAATATACACTCGATTATGTAGAAGATAATCTTTAAATTTAAGGAATTTCTTGGACGTATTCTTCAAGTGATTAAGTCAATATTTTGTTTCCGTAACTTAAAATAATGTAGTCTAAAATTTAATGAAAACTGGCCTTTTCTATTATGTAGAAGATAATCTTTAAATTTAAGGAATTTCTTGGAGGTATTCTTCAAATGATTAAGTCAATATTTTGTTTAATGTAGTCTAGAATTTGATGAAAATTGGCTTGGAAAAAGCCAATTTTTTTCTTCATTTTCGTGGCTCAAAGTAGTCAACGTGCCATCTCAAAGCTGATGCTTATTGAAGTTTCATCAGCTATTCACTTGCAAATTGCAAATAAAAAATTAACATGATGTTAGTATACAAACCAAATGACTTGGGATTTGTCGAGTCTAATGTAAGTATGTTTCGTGTCCTAAGTCTATGATATCATGCGGCTTCGAGGATTTTTCTTGACACTTGTCTCTTCCTAATTCAAAAGATATTTGTGGTAATAGTTTTTCTTGACACTTGCCTCTTCCTAATTCAAAAGATATTTGTGATAATAATGTTATATGTACTCGATGCATGTTGACTATACAATACTAAATTCTATTAAAGATCATTTATATTTATTGCTTAACAATGTTATCGAAATCAAACATTTCATTAACGCCCTCGACAAAAAAAGTTTGCCATCGTACTTTTAATATTCTTAGCTTGCATGAGTTTGTCTTTGAAGCTGAAAATAGTGTATAAAATCATAAGTAACATGACTTGTAGATTAAAACTCACGTGTATATTCGACACTCTTTCACATAT
>NC_036255.1:1542453-1552010 GCF_002742605.1 Olea europaea var. sylvestris
CTCTTATATGTTCGTTTGTATTTTTACATTTATTCACTATTTGTGGTTAAATCTAGGACTTATGAAAGTCGGGGATTCCTTGTTGGCCAATATTTGATCTAACAATAAGTGATTGAATTTTTATTTTTTTATTTTTTTTATTTTTTATTTTTGCGAATAGAAGAAAGCTCTGAATGTATCCTATGTGTGCTAGACATATACATCTTCCATGTGTTTTTCTCGTAGCAAGAGCAGGACGATGGCTAATAAGGAATTATATGACATTGAGAAAAGAACTCCAAAGAGAGAGAAAATTATGAGAATGCATAAAAAAAGTGAATTTGCGAAACTCAAAAGTAATCTCTGTATGACGGCCACTATTTGATTTTTTTTTTTTCAAACTTATTTTCAACTATGCATTCACACAATAAAATAATTTGCATGTAGACTCAGAATTTTTCTATTTTTTAACCACACGTTTCCCTAAAAATCCGTATTCAAAACATTATTTTTCCCAAATAACGGCAATTCAAAACATTCTTTATTTTTTCATTTTCTACAACATTTGTTGAGAAGACATAACTTTCATCCATGCTTCTATGGAACTGAAGTTCTGATAGTTTATAATATAACCTTAACACCATTAAAAAAAATAAAAAAATATACAAATGAAGAGAGAAAACAAATTACACCACAAATTAAAAGCTCACTCCTTTTTTTGCAAATTTCATATATCAGGAATCGAATCCTCACACTGCGACTGTCAGCAAGATTGAGACTACCTCACTCCTTTTTTTGCACCACTGGGTCATGGGCAAACCTAAGTGACCCCCCCAACTTTTGAGATTTTTTTTTTTAATTATATAAAGTCATGTTTGGTATTGATTGAAATTTTAATTTTAATCTAAATCAAAGTTAATGATTAATTTTAATAACATATTTCCTGGATTCCTCAACTTTTAAAATTTTATCAAAATTTACTAAAAATCAGACTTTAATCCTCACCAAACAGAGATAAAATCACAATAAATTTGAATTTTCTCTCTTTCTTATTGCTCAATCGTATTCTCTTCCTCAAACCTTTTATCAAAATCTTAACTCTTCTAATTTTTTAAAATTTGTTTATAATTTCTCTACAATTTTCACATCTACTACAAATTTCAACTAATTAGAACCTAAATTTACATTTTCTCCTATCCTATTTGTGTATATAACACGTGTCTAAACTAATTATATAAAATTTAACTTATATCTAACGAATTGTGTTTATTTGACTGATTATTAGTATTGAATATTGGTTATTTGTTTTTTCTCTTGATTACTTGAATTGATTGTTTGTATCAAATATACAATTTTTTAAAACATAAATATGTATTTTCTTGTGATGAGCAAAATATTAAAATAATTATTGTCCAAATTAAATCAAATAGATGAAAATAATTTGCAAAATATTAATGAAGAAATATTTTTGAAATGTGAATCTATATTTTTTCGGGGCAAATATGAATCATTCAAAAATAAAAAACAAAGTATTCAATTTGTACAAAATTTGATTGTGCCTCACTAACTTAATTTATCTGTGTCCGCCCCTGCGCTGGGTTATGCCCCGGGCGATTCTCTTCACATTATATTCCTGTTCTTTGTCATTAAACGTGGCTCAAATCCCCATAAATTTGTGAAGAAAGCGTCAGTCACGATACTTGACGAAATGTATCAAATTATTGACCAGGGAATATTGGTCGTTTATGTCATTTGTATTTGTGTTCGGTATATATATATATAATTTGTTTGGCCAAAAATCAAATAAAAAATTTAAAAGCCAACAAGCAATTGTATATATTTATTTATTGGGCATGACATGTATTCCACATCGGAAGTTTGAATATAACTTAAAGGAAGGTGCTTCTATAAAAGATTAAAACTTTGCTGATTGATAAAAGGGCCTTTTACTTCATTGCATGGCCCAATAAGTAAGTTTAAAAAATTTAAATTAACAAACTTGAAAAATCGGGAATAATCGTTACCGATTCACCATTTAGTGGTTCAACTGTGTGGTTTAGTGATTTTTTAACGGTTTGTGATATATTCGGTTTATAGAATATAATTGGCTCGGCTTCAGGTTCCCGATTTTACTAGTTGAACCGGCGTGGCCAATCCGATTTTAATAATACTGGGTGGAACAAATTATTTTTGTGGTGGCAATATAGACATCTTATATTATGGGCTAGTTTGTAGAGTTTTTGAAAAGTCAAAAAAAAATTCTAAGATTAAGAATCTATTTTATTATAATTTTTTAAAAATATTTTGTCTGACTGAATAACTTTTAAATCCCCTGAGAACTTTAATTATGAAACTCTTCTACAAGAAGTGAAAGCCTTGCTAAACGAATCTTATGTATCAAACGAAGTATCATTTTTACTATTGTACTCCTCTAATCCAAGTATTTTAATAATTGTTTCGTTTTTTTAATTGTATATAAATATTATCATCAATGTCTATTGAAAATTCCAATTTACTTGATTGGACAATGAATTATATTCATTAAATATAAATGAATTAACATTCATCTTCATTTATATTCATTGTTATTTATTCTAAATAAATAAAAATTCATATTTATGTATCTCGATTAACATGCATCTTCATTTATGCATTTTGGTGTTAATTTTAATTCAAAATTAATTAACTTTCACATTTCTCAATTTACATCCATGTATGCTAATTACTAAATCAACATTCATATTCATGGGCCTCCATTTCACTCAAATTCAATTATGCATTTAAGTGTCATTAATTCTAATTGTTAATTAATTAACGTTCACTATAGATTTCACTATTCAACTTCATGTACGCTGAGTAACATTTATCTTTTTGGTCTCGCATCACTCATATTCAATTATGAACGTTCGTGTATGGATTTTATTCTTTCAATTGATACTCTCTTTAAATGAATTAATGTTCGTTCTCCAACATATATTAAAATAATATTTCTAGTATGAAATATAAATATCATTTTTTTAATTAATCCCACATCTTATTATAAAAGTGAAGAAAAAAGAAGAGAATAGAGAGAAGTCAATAGACTTGTATGTATTTTATTAAGAACCAAAACCCTGTATTTATTGGACAGAATCAAGATACAACAGTAATTATTTCTAGGGCTGCAGGGGTGTAATTGTCATTCACCTCTGAGCTCTAATAAACTTTCCTTTTACAACACTCCCCCTTGAATAACATATTATAAAATATCTACTTCGTTAAAATCTTGTTTGATAAAAATTCAATGGGAAAAAAAATCAAAACGAAAGAAAGAGAATACAGTTATTTTGAAGTACTAAAAATAAATGCTGAACGAAGTATCATTTTTACTATTGTACTCCTCTAATCCAAGTATTTTAATAATTGTTTCGTTTTTTTAATTGTATATAAATATTATCATCAATGTCTATTGAAAATTCCAATTTACTTGATTGGACAATGAATTATATTCATTAAATATAAATGAATTAACATTCATCTTCATTTATATTCATTGTTATTTATTCTAAATAAATAAAAATTCATATTTATGTATCTCGATTAACATGCATCTTCATTTATGCATTTTGGTGTTAATTTTAATTCAAAATTAATTAACTTTCACATTTCTCAATTTACATCAATGTATGCTAATTACTAAATCAACATTCATATTCATGGGCCTCCATTTCACTCAAATTCAATTATGCATTTAAGTGTCATTAATTCTAATTGTTAATTAATTAACGTTCACTATAGATTTCACTATTCAACTTCATGTACGCTGAGTAACATTTATCTTTTTGGTCTCGCATCACTCATATTCAATTATGAACGTTCGTGTATGGATTTTATTCTTTCAATTGATACTCTCTTTAAATGAATTAATGTTCGTTCTCCAACATATATTAAAATAATATTTCTAGTATGAAATATAAATATCATTTTTTTAATTAATCCCACATCTTATTATAAAAGTGAAGAAAAAAGAAGAGAATAGAGAGAAGTCAATAGACTTGTATGTATTTTATTAAGAACCAAAACCCTGTATTTATTGGACAGAATCAAGATACAACAGTAATTATTTCTAGGGCTGCAGGGGTGTAATTGTCATTCACCTCTGAGCTCTAATAAACTTTCCTTTTACAACACTCCCCCTTGAATAACATATTATAAAATATCTACTTCGTTAAAATCTTGTTTGATAAAAATTCAATGGGAAAAAAAATCAAAACGAAAGAAAGAGAATACAGTTATTTTGAAGTACTAAAAATAAATGCTGCCTTATTAAAATGTTGTTAGAAAAATTCAGTGGGACAAAACCTAAGCAAAGGAAAAAGAGTACAAATACTCCTCCCGATGTTGATCATTGAAAATCTTTGAGTCGACGCATTCCAATCTCATGAACTAATTTCTTGAATGTAGATGTTGGCAGTGCTTTTGTGAATAAATCGGCCACATTATCACTTGAGCGAATTTGTTGGATATTGATATCGCCATTCTTTTGAAACTCATGTGCATGAAAAAATTTTGGAGAAATATGCTTCGTCATGTCACCTTTGATATAGCCTCCTCTGAGTTGTGCAATACAGGTTGCATTGTCTTCATACAAAATTGTTGGACTATCCTTTGTTGAAGTTAATTCACATGATGTTTGTATATGATGGGTCATGTTTCTCAACCACACACATTCTCGGCCTATTTCATCGATTGCAATAATTTCAAAATGATTTGAGGATGTAGCTGTCAATGATTGCTTCACAGATCTCTACGATATAGTTGTTCCTCTACGTGTAAATACATAACCGGTTTGTGATTTAGTTTTATGTGGGTCAGATAGATTACTTGCATTTGCATATCCCACTAATGCAAATTTTGACTTTTGAGAATAAAATAATTTCAAATCAATGGTATCCTTTAAGTAACGAAAAATATGTTTAACATCATTCCAATGTCTTTGAATTGGTGTAGAGTTATATCTTGCAAGGAGATTTATGTCGGGTCAAGTGCAATTTGCAAGATAAGTTAATGCTCCAATTACACTAAGATATGGTATTTCAGGACCGAGAACCTTTTCTCCATCTTCAAGTGGACGAAATTGATATTTTTTTCACTCAAGTGATCGAACAACCATAGGTGATGCCAATGGATGTACATTATCTATGTAAAAATGTTTTAAAACTTTTTCTATACACATAGATTGGTGAACAAATAATCCATCTGCGAAATATTCAATTTGCAATCCGAGACAAAATTTGATTTTTCCCAAATCTTTCATCTTAAATTCATATTTCAAATAATCAGCAGTTTTGTTGAGCTCTTCAAGAGTTCCAATTAAATTTAAATCATCAACACAAACTGCCACAATTATAAATCCACTATTTATTTTCTTTATGAAAATACGTGAGCAGACATCGTCATTTTTATAACATTCATTCAACAAATATTCGCTAAGGCGATTATACCACATGCGTCCGGATTGTTTTAATCCATATAATGATATTTGCAATTTAATTTGAGAACATAGTTCTCGAGCATGTATTATTTGAGTCATGTTTCAGACATATTAAATTTTTCAAAGATAACATTAATAATCATGCCAAATCAGTTGACTATCACATATTTCAAATTTCATATATCGTCAAGATAACACGATATAGACTCGTGATTTCATTCATGATGATCTTTGCGAAATTCACTATGTTTAGAGTCGTGCATTACACATTACGACTTCATTTTTCTCATTTCCTTTTTGTATAAGTATATATCTTTATATTTTCGGATTATAAGTCCAAAAATTTCGTGTTTATCTAGTAAATTCAGTTTAAGATTGCGTTTCCTTTTATTTGGCCAAATATTATTTCGATCGATATATTTCGATGCATTTATTTCGATTCCTCGCGATTCATATATGATACCGTATATCTTGTACAAAATTGTTGTCGACAACTTTTTTCTTTTCTCGTTCGATTCTATTTCTTTTTCTATAGTGACATAACTTATTTAGATATCTCAATTTTTAATATATCAGGTACCTGAACCTTTTCTGGGGTTTTATAATTTGTTATGTCTAAATACTCATTAAGAGTATATTTCAATGTATTTATTTCGATTCCTCGCGATTTACATATGATACTGTATATCATGTACAATATTGTTGTCGACAACTTTTTTCTTTTTTTCTTTTTTCGTTCGATTCTATTTCTTTTTCCATAGTGATATAACTTATTTAGATATCTCAATTTTCAACATATCAGGTACCTTAACATTTTTTGGGGTTTTATAATTTGTCATGTCAAAATACTCATTAAGAGTATAAGCCTCCTTAATAAAACCATCTTTGCTAATTGCTCCATTTTCATTTGACGATTTTTGTATTAGAATCGAATACCATCACATTTCAGGCGTGCCATAGATATATCAAATATAATGCTAACAAATTGTCCCCTAAGACATCAATTCGTATTGGAGCATTAAAAATTGGTGCATGAGATATTGTTGATATCTTTGTTCAATAAATGCATCTGAATAATTTATCTTTCGAACTTCTCGTTCGAATGATATTTAGCGAGGATTTAGATGATGATGCATTTATACATTTTTTTCAACTTCTTAATTCCTCCTCTAATGTTGAGAGAATTGTCCAATCAAATTGACAATCATTTTTTCAGTGTTATAAAATAATATCCATTTGAAATAATAGTTCAAATTACACATTTATTCTCAACATTCTTTATTTTCTATCTCAGTGTATTATTGTGTTCAATTTTTACATATACTACACCATCAAAAATAATTAGATGAAAAAATTAAGATCTGACCATAAGCTGAGTGTAATAGGGAGAACTGTGATTTTGACATAATGCGTAATAGAATTCCCTAAATTATAATGGAAAATACTTTATTCTCAATTAAATTAATAGGAGCCATTTAACAAACAATAGTGTTAAACATTTATCGACATCTCAACTAATACTTATTAAAATATTGAGATTTATACCCATTAGCATTAACAAGACATAGTCTTGATTATATATTTTGAAAATTATGCTCATAATTTGAGCAATAATTTTGCAAAACTTCAAGTTGCAAACACCATGCAATTATCTAATATTTGTGTCAAATATATTAGATACGAATAATAATTAGATGATTAACATGGTGGGTGATGGGGCCCCATATATCACTCTAATTAATTTTCAAAAATATAGAAAATACAATCTCTATTTTTAGTTAGCGTTGTTTAATGATCAATTGTCGATGAAGAGAATAAATAATAGATAGGAATTCACTGGATTGAAAAATCTTATGATTCTTCATTTAATATCTATTAAAAAATTTTAATTTCTCATCATTATTGATCCAGTGATGGCCAACTGGTAATGCCAAATAATAAAATCAAATTAAACTTCTGATTCAATATAATATATAATTCAAATATTTAATCTCGAAGAATATGATTAAATATTATATAATCATATATCATTCAAGTAGTCAAACTAATCTAACGACATTATTTATATGTTTTCCTTTAGGGATAAATATGAATTCAAAATAATATATTTTTCGAAACATGTACTGTTTTAAAAACACGTTATATTTATTATTATTATTATTATTATTATTATTATTATTGCTCATTCAAAAGCAATATGTCAATATTCTTTCGGAATATTAAAAATTATAATTAAAACTCTACGGGAGCAATCAAATATTATTATAATAAATTATACAATAATTTACTCTTCAAGTTTAAAAATACAATTTACATTAAATTATATGTAATTATATTTTTCGAGAGCAGGTAAGATCTAACTAGAATATTAATGAAAATTATAATGTGTTATTTTGAGATCACATTATATTTTACTATTACTTCTTCAAGAATAATAAATCAATATTTTTCTAAAATATGAAAAATTTTAATGTCATGTTTTTCAAGAGCAATAATATATTATTGTTTACAATAATAATTATGTAAGGATTTACTCTTCAAGAGTAAAAATATAATTTTATGTTAAATCTTATATCATTATGCTCTTTAAGAGCAATAAAATCTGACTAGAACATCAATATCTAAATGCGTATGTAGAAAAATGGACACATAAATAAATAGAGTAATTTAATTCATGATTTTACACACACACACACACACACACATCTTATATATATATATATATATATTAATGTGTTTTTTTAGGAATGCAACGAGACATATAATCTTCAAGAGTATAAATACAATATTCTTCTGGAATATTGACATTAACAATTCATTCTACCTTTCGAGTTAAATAATAAAATTTATGTCCTATATCAATAACAATGAAATATTCTTATTGAATATTTATATAACATGTGTTGCGTTTCTTTGAGAGCATCGACATTATAGTCATTTAAATAATTATAATTTAAATTATGTTTCTTCAGGAGCATTGAGTCAATATTCTTTTGGAATATTGAACTTGTAATATCATACTCTTTATAAGCAAGTTATATTTTTGTAGAATATTAATAATGTTTTGCTACTTCAGGAACAAAAACGAATTATTTAAAATAGATAGATATACAATTAATATTCTTTTGAAATATTAATTATAATGTTGGGTTACTTCTGAAAAAACAAGATGATTAATTCTTAATTTGAAGTTCATCGAATAATATTTAAAAATATTTAATTACCATATAAACATGATATGAATTTATATAGAAAAATTAATTACCAAACATACATTAAGAAAAAGAATCTCCATACATAGAAATTAACAAAATTGGCTAAATCTTTTACCAATATGCAAAAGATACTAAACATGCATATGAATTTCACATACATAAAAATTAAAAATAGAACTAATATGTAATAGATTTAAAAGACAAAATTAATACTGAATAATATGTGGAAAAAATGATCGTGTATGAATAAAAAAAAGTGAATTAATATGTGTTCAGATTACACATACAAACGTGAATTAAGCCCCTGTTTGAGCTCCATTACATTAAATTTTATTACATTTTATTTTTCTCTCTCCTATTTTCAACCACACAATCTTCCATAAAATAATATTACACATAAATCGAAAACTTTTCATTCTTTTTTAAACACTCATTTTTCAAAAAACACTATTCCCCCCATTAAATTTCCTACGTAATGGGAATCAAACAGGGGCTAAAATTAATATGTATGCCAATAAAAAGTAGAGAAAAAGAAGTAGCCTCGTTATGATGTATATGTTTATTGAAATATTTCACATGCTACCAAATTAATTTTGAAACATGTGATAAATATTCATACCTATAAAAATTATTACTTTCACTAGACTTTGAAAAATGAAGCTATCGTGCTGATAATGTGTTATAAAATTGAAGAAAATAGAAGAGTACAGAGAGAAGTCAATAGACTTGTGTGTGTTTTATTAAAAACCAAAGTCCTGTATTTATATGATAGAATCAGGGATACAGCAATAATTATTTCTAGGGCTACAGAGGTGTAATTGCCGTTCACCTCTAAACCCTAATAAACTTTCATTTTACAACAAAATAATATTTTTACCATACTTCTAAAA
>NC_036255.1:1552553-1633662 GCF_002742605.1 Olea europaea var. sylvestris
GAGTCTCTCTCTCTCTCTCTCAAAAGCTTAACCTAGGGTTCGAAGTCTTGATTGTTTTTCACTGTAATTATGGTGTACTATACAAGATCTTCATAGATCCATGTTCTGTAAAAAGTTTAGTGATAGAGTGAAGACTTTTTGGTGTTATGTGAGATGTCAACAGTGTTAGGGTTAAAAATGAGTGTGATCATTCAGCTTTGGGAGATCAGAGTAATAAATTATGTAAACCATCTTGATTTCGAAGAGCATCCATAAATTTTGGAGCTCTGGAGAAGTAGACTTGAGTGGTTAGCCGAACCTCATTAATAATCCTATGTTTTCTTTAGAGTTTTATGATCAGTTCTTGTGGATGCATCGGTGACTTTTCAAGAAGACCTAAACCTAATTGTGGTATCAGAGTGTATGCAAAGGTTTAGGGTTTTCTCTCTTGACTTATAATTTTGACCTGTTAAGTTGTGCTATTCAGAATTTGGGGTTATTGAGAGTTTGGATGAAATAAATCTCATTTACCGGGGTTTGGTTCTGAAACTTTCTTAAAGAATGTATGTATTTCGTGACTTAGCTGCGTTTCCTCCATGACTAAAGTGTGCTAGATTGATATTATCCTCAGTTTTAGCCTCTGTTTGGGAAGAATTTATGAACGGTTTAATTTATAAATAAATAGAAATGAATTAATGGATAAATGGATAGTCCTCATGGATCTGTTAAAATATATGATTGGGAAGAATTTATGAATGGTTTTATCAATAAATGATTTATAAATCTAGCCAAATGAAGGTTTAATATCAACTGTTATAAATCGCCCAAACCAAACCTGTACTCTAGCTCCCTTGACCTTAGAACTAGATTCTCACCAAATATTGGGATATCCTTAACACAGAGTAAACTTTGACCTTAGGATTATCTTGCATGTTAATTCCTGATTCTGCTTTTTGCTGAAGTTTTTCTTAAAAATCTGTATATGAGTGATAAATAAGTGTGCAGTTGTGATGTAATTTTGCTCAAAGGATTTGCTGTTTCTATCAACTTTATAATCTTCCTACTTGGAAACCTTTGAAGAAAGGGAATAATGGATACAAAGAGAACTATCCCTTTGGGAAGTTTGTCTTCCATGACAATATGAGACTGTGTCATCACTGGCCACTGCTCAGATTAGCCCCCTTGGCCACAAATTGGGTAGTAGATCCACAGACATTTTAAAGCTTTATTTATTTCTTTTTACCTGATTTTGCAATCGTAGCAATCGTATGTTTAACCTGGACCTGAATCAAAATGCGAAAATATGTTTGTGTTTATTGAGTGCATTCACGTTGACGTCAAATTCATTCTCTTTTTTCATACAACCCGACGTCTCAAAAAATTTGATGACATACATGTTGAGGTAAAAATGTAATGTTTCGAGAGAAGATAAGTTTATTTATGATCACAAAAACTTAAATGTACATGCATGGAACAACAGCAACGGTAATCTTCTCTTTTCACCCACATGAAATAACGTTCTTAAGGATGCACCCGATTAGTACACTATGGGTTATGGCTTTTGAAGAGGCAACCAAAGCATGAAATAATAGAATGAACAATATCATCATATATCATTTTCTTCACCGACCTCTTCTTTGCTGGAAAAACAATTCCTTTCTTGAGTTTGTACCTTGAACCCTCCACCTCCAATGCTGGCGCACGCCCAGCCACCGCTTCTTGCTTTGCTGCCACCACCACCATTTTTGCTTTCTTCAATGTTTAATGTAATTGATTAGATGATCTTCTTCTTCTAGTTGCTGATAGGATAATATGTTCGACAATGAGTTTAGGCATTTATATAAGCAGTGTACAGAATAGTTGTGGAAGAAAATAAAACTTATAGCGGGAAAGAATTTCTAGAAGACATGAGGGACCGATGGGAGTAATGCTATTTGTACATTATTGTATATATAATGATGTATAGATAGATTATATATAAAAAGAGAGAGAAAAAAATAGATGAAAAGAAAACAAATTCAGCCATTATAATCTTTCCCTCTTCCACGGAATATTTTTGTACACCATTAAGTACAAATAGCATTACTCAACCAATGGTATATGTGGAACAAATTTGACTACGAAGATGACTGATTAATATGGGGATAATATTTTCGACAGTGGCTTACTTAGATTTGATTATTCTTTAGATTTGATTATTCTCATCTTTATCTACACTAAATGTGTGAACTATAGGATCGGTTGGGATTTGATTGAATCTTGGAGTTTGTCTTAGAAGATATACTTTATTACCTTTAAAAGGAATAGAATTCTTTCTTATATATTAATTACTGGTTTTCTTTTTATTTTTGTCGACACAATAAAATTTCATTCAATAATCGCTGCAAACTACAGTTGAAATAAAACTCGAAATACAATCAACCTATTGTTTAATATTTAAATTGATAAATGATTTATTAAGAACCATTACTTAGTTTAACTATACAACAGTGACATGACATATCGATTAATTGGTTGATAAGTTAATGTCGGGTGGATTTCAAGAATTAAATTAAGCCCATGTTTGGTAGATGCTAAAATTAGATTTTTAATAAATTTTGAATAAAGTTGACGAAATATATAATTAAAAAGTTATGAACCTCATAAAATATATGGTTGAAATTAATTGTTGACTTTGACTTTAAATATAATTCAAATATTAATTTTCACCAAATAGGGGCTAAATTTGTTGTAATGATACACAGTGCCTTAGTTACTTTATATAAGCTAATGCTTAATGGTCATTTCTCCATTTAAATCAACCAAATAAAAAATGATTAAATGAGCTACTTTGTTTGTTGATTATTATTCTTATATATAAATATTGATAAATGTTATGAAATGGGTTGGAAAGACAAAGTTGCATATGGGACTAGACTTGACTTTTGAATTCCAAATCAAATCTTTTGTCACAGATTTGGTTGTCTAGTTATGAACTTGCAAGTGTTGACTGATCCAATTGAAGTGAAGAAAACAAGTTTAACCCGTATTCTCATTTCGTACTCTTGGGAAAAATATAATATGCCAAGTAATAACCCCTTTTTTATTTATAAAAAAAAAAAAAAAAAGCACGGATTCTAGAAAGCTGATGATATATTTAACTTTAAAAAAGAAAAAGAAAAAAGTGACAAAAAACATGTTACGGACATGTCTAATAAAAATCTTCAAAATTATCATTTATATATATTTACCATTAAGTTTATATTTTTTTTTATTTTAAATAGAATTCATATATTTTAGATTTAGTTTTCAATTTTGCAGGTAAAATGTTTGAACTAGAGAAGCCAGAGCTTGAGGTTCTAAGCTAACTTCAAGTTGAAATTTATAAAACTACCACCAATGAAAGAAAACGCATATAAACTAAGCTTTACTTAAGCATAAAAGTTAAGTTAATTTTTATTTTGAACTTTATGCAAAACTGACTAATATTAATAAATAAAAGAACAAGAAGAACAAAGAAAATTAGTAAATTGCTAATGAACCTGTATATTCAGCCATTTCGAAGGGAAAATGGGCTGGAAGGAGCTTGCTTGCAGTGCAGCTACACTTGAAGAAGAAAAAGGAGAGGGCCGAGGCCGTCGTAAAAAAAAAAAAAAAAGAAAGAAAAAAAAGTTACAGTTTGCATCTTAACGAATTCAAATGCTTTGAAGAATTGAAGATTCAAAATTGATTGAGAAATCACGAAAGCTCAAACTCTAAAGAAGAAAGGAATATTTAACGTTCGATATCGGTGAAAATGTTATGTGAAGAGTTAAATATTTAAAAATAATAATAATACTATATATGATATCTTTCTACAGTAGGCTGTAGCCCCCAAACATTGGAAGCCCTTGAGCTTAGGCCTAGGGCCAACGTAGTGGATGAAAAACGGCCGTGCTTTGTTGGATGTTGTGGAGAAAAGGGGCAGACCAAAAGCCTATAAGGCAGGTGGCGGCTGTAGGAATTCTGGAGGCAGAGACAAAACAAGACAAATTTTTTTAATAAATTAAAAATAGTTGAAAGAAAATAGAAAACTATGGATTAATAAAAGAAATCTACTATATAAGGTATTCACTATGTGCTAATAAGCATAAAAAGTAGGTATCTAACACTGCTTTTTTGGTCCCATAAAAATTTTGACCTTTCATTTTTGTAGAAATTGGGTTCCTATTAAACTATATTGTCCAGTGACATTAATCAATTCTACTCTCGTCTATAGAAGTTCTTTATTCCTCGTGACCAAAAATCTTTTATTGAAGGAAATTATATATATGGAAATGTATAGAGTCGAGCTAGATCGGCCTTTTAGCTCATGGCTCTCATTGGTTGAGCTGGATCATTCTTTTTTTGTTTTTAAAATAATTTAACGAATTAGCCCAATAACGAGCAATTTTTTTACTGAATTAATAAAATGATTGAAAAATGAGGAAAAAAATATGAGCTGGCTTGTCAAAAAAATGTGATCTCGGCTCAAACTTGTCTCAAAACAAGCTCAAATCATCCATGAATTGAGTTGAGGTCTCGAATCGATGATTATCTCAGCCCTACTACCATTCCTATCTAGGCATGAATCTTTATAAGATTTCACAATTTTTAATCATATCTATAAGGATACTTGTTGATAATGACATTGACCAAACAAATGATTTAACTACGAATTATTTAAGGTTCCTTCATTCCTATGAATAATAAGATCTTTCAGTCCAAATTTTCAATCATTTTTGTCATTTGAGACTTGACTACTACCATTCTTAGATACCATTGGGTCCGAGAATGATTCTATGTGCAAATTTTTACCTAATAAGACTGTAGAAATGATTCTGGTCAAGATCTGCTTTCGTCATGTATTCAAGGTCATTTAATATTTTGAATTAGACCCTTAAAATACAAAAATATTTAAGCAATTTTACAACAACCGCAGAACTATAAGAGTCCGTTTGATTGTATAGTTGAAAAAGACAAATCAATTTCATGTAAGTTGGAAAAAAAAATCACCAAAACCATAATAATGCATTTTCCACGGATTTGACAAAAAAGATGCTTTAAGTGTTTGTATCTTGGAATTCGAACTTCATTTTCACTTTGGTATCAAACATTAAAAGTATAAAACGAATTCCTCAGATGTGACATTTTTCATAGAATTCACTCCGATCAAACAGACACTAAATCTGTTTTAAGGTGGTTCTAACATTAGGTGTTGAGCTCGACGAGGATAATTTTTATGAGTCATAAAAGAATACTTTTAGATGAATTTTGAGAAGTAAAAAAGCGGGAAAAAGGCGTAAAATTTAGGTGGGATACATCCTAATTTTTTAAAACTAAAATCTACCCTTCGATTCAAGAACCTAAAATTAACATACATGTAGCAAAAGTTTATTTTGACATGAAGGATTAAAGTACAATTTGTTTCGTTATAGTATTTCATTATCGTGCCAATTACACAAATAACGAAGAACGATTTTTCTTAAGGATCTTGCTACATGTATATCAAGCTTTACATAATGGGTAATATAATGCTACATATCAATCTATCATTTGCCAATTTAAAACAAAGTCAACTTTTTATTAAGTTTTTTATTTTTATTTTTTTCTCCTTTAAATCATTTTATATAATCTTTTATGTACCATTTTTTATGTACAAGTAGCATGATCATTTTCGCAAACAATATTATCTATGAAAATCCAATCGAAATCCTCTTGTAGTTCACATAGGACCACATTTCCAAAATGAGGGGAACAAAGATACTAATGAGTGAAAATTGAAATCTTTTTGGGCATTCGCATGCCACAGTTACTTGGACTTCGGAATAAAGTTGTCTCCACTTTCCTTGCTTATTCAAAGCATCAAATCTAATCTCCACAGTAGGTGTGTAAGCAAAATTAAAATTTCAATTTTATTTAAGTCAAAATTAATTAAAATGTTGTAGTCACAACTGAACCACCAATTGAAACATCTGCTATATTACAATATTCTGGGTGTAGTCCATAGTGGAAGATATATACACCTACTTGCTTAGGAATGTCAAGATTAGAACACTTTCTAAACAAGTTCTTAAACCTCTCCCATACATCTAGATTGTTCTCGAGATCCTTCTACTTAAAGGTGTGGGCTTGAATTTGATAGACTCGAAATGGTGGGAAGAACTTTATCGTAAATTTCTAAAACATATCATTCCATGACATGATACTCTGGATAGGTAAGAGATAGAGCTAATTCTCTTGCACCGTCCTTTAAGGTATGAGGGAATAAGTTCATTCGAAATGCATCTACAAACATCTTCTCGTGGCTAGTGACTTCACACAGCATCAGAAAAACTTGTATATGCTCATATGAATTTTCTATAGCTTTTTCAAAGAACTTGATGTCCTAATGATTCTCAAACAGGTTGATGACATCCGGTCGAAGGTGGAAGTTGTCTAGTCCATGAGAAGGATAGATTACACAGGTGCAGACATCAGTTCACATAATCCTTGACTAAAATTGGGTCTTCGTTGATGATAACCCTCTTCTAAACTAGTTATGGTAATTGAATTGGATTTTGAAGTTGATTCTAATTCCGATTTTCGACCATTTTTCCTCGCTTCTCTCTTTTCTCTTCTACACTGCTTGAATGTTCTTTGATCTTGGGATCTATTGAAATGACATTGATTTCGTTAGAATCTCACATATACTGTTAACAACTTGAAAGAAGCAAAACAAAAGATAATAATGTGATTAATAACCTGAAACAAAAATGAAAAGCGAATCTAATATAGACTAGTAAATTACAATTAAACAAATTATTCTCTGACAACTAATTCAAAAATTTGTCTGGACAAAATTCGCAATCGCATGAAATCATTGACAAGTAATAATATTATAAGTTGAGTTATCGTCTCACGAGAAATAACTGCTAATTATAATGCACTAGTTTCTATCAAATTCAATTATTCTAACACAAAGGAGTTGATTCTTTGTAATTTCCTATATTAAGCTATGAATAATGTAAATAAAGTGTTGTATCAATTTATGTGAAGAATGTATCAAATTTGGGATCCAACTATTGGCATCCATTTCTGATTCTCAAATTATATAGTTTTGTAGTATTATACAAGTGTTTGTGACAATCAATAATCCTATATTATTCAATCTTCTTTTTCATGTTAAATCAAGTTTATCCTAAGCACGATCCGATTCTATTCATAGTCCGAGCTCATATGAAAAGAGATGCATTCAATCACACGATTATCAAATAAGATCGCACACGCTAAAAATGTTACTCATAACGCCTATTGCCATGTATCAATTATGCAATGTTCTAAACCTATTGTAAGTCTCTCAATACTACGATAAGTAACAAGTTTTTTAAATTGATATCTAAATAATCAAATAACCAACAAGTTGTTAATGGTTTAATATATAAATAAATAGAAATGGGTTGGTGGATAAGTGGATAGAACTTGTGGATCCATTAAAATATATGGTTGAAAATTATGAAATTCGACCTTTTGTAAATGACTTATAAATTTTGCCAGCTGAACAGAGATGGAGGGAGAGAAGCCCACCCCAGCCCCAGCCCCAACCCAAAAGCTAATTAACTTGTAAAAAATGGAAAATTCAGCCCAAATTATTGGTGAAATAAAGAAGAAAAAAAATTTAGGCTAGCCCAAAAATTAATTTTAGCACAATTAACTTCATTCCCAACCCAAACCCAATGTTCAATTATTTAAATTTAAATAGTTCATTTATAATCAAATTAATTTATTATATTAGAAATAATTTTTATTGATTAAAGTAAAGATAAATAACTTATTGTAGCATGTCACATGTTTGACTAAGCTTAAAAGTAATTAATTTTTTCTAACGTATTTTTTCATATATTGCTTATTTATACTTTTGAGTTAAAAATTTATTTATTTCGACCATGAAATGGAAATATGCTTTATATTTACTTTTATCATTTAAAAATATATTTGTTAGAATTTTGTCATAAATGTTTAAAAATATATCTTGACCCATTTTGTCATTAGTGTGAAGAGTGTAACCTTTTAAACTAAATCTCGAGTAGCAAAAAGCATTTAAAAAAAAATTCAATTTTCAGCCCACCCTAACATATCTTGCTGGCTTCGCCCTTGCAACTGAAGGTTTAATTTCAAGTCATATTTATAAATCATGCAAGTCAAACCTGTAGTCTAGCTCCCTTGACCTTAGAACTAGATTCTCAATCCTTAACACATAGTAAACTGTGACCTATGAATTATCTTGCAAGTTATCTCCTGATTCTGCTTTTTGCTAAAGTTTTTCTTAAAAATCTGTATCTAAGTGATAAAATAATTGTGCAGTTGTGATATAATTTAGCTCAAAGGATTTTCTGTTTCTATCTTCCTATTTGGAAACTTTTGAAGAAAGGGAATAATGGATACAAAGAGAACTATCCCTTTGGGAAGTTTGTCTTCCGTGACACTATGAGACTGTGTCATCAATGGCCACTGCTCAGATTAGCCCCCTTGGCCACAAATTGGGTTGTAGATCCACAGATATTTTAAAGCTTTTTTTATTTCATTTTACGTGATTTTGCAATTGTTGCAATGGCATGTTTAGCCTGGAAATGAATCAAAATGCGAAAATTCTATGAATCGAACATTTCCCAAACAATCTTTCTCACGTGATGTAGCCTTTGTTTGCTCATCTACTAGATCGTTGCTTGGCTATGTTACTCATTGCATCGATTTTCATGATTTGCTTCTAAGTCCAAAAACTTCTCATAACCTTCTGGATAAGAATGTACAAATTTTTGTTATTGAAATTATAAATATATCGAGTGATGACCATACTATTAAAAGGATTAAGATGTTGAAAGTGGACAATATTTTTGTGTTTATTAAGTGTATTCACATTGAAGTCAAATTCATTCTCTTTTTTCATACAACCCGACATCTCAAAAAATTTGATGGCATACATGTTGAGGCAAAAATGTAATGTTTTGAGAGAAGATAAGTTTATTTAGGATCACAAAAACTTAAATATACATGCATGGAACAAACAGCAAAAGTAATCTTCTTTTTTCCCTCACATGAAATAACGTTCTTAAGGATGCACCCGATTAGTACACTATGGGCTATGGCTTTTGAAGAGGCAACCAAAGCATGAAATAATAGAATGAACAATATCATCAAATATCATTTTCTTCACCGACCTCCTCTTTGCTGGAAAAACACTTTCTTTCTTAGGTTTGTACCTTGAACCCTCAACCTCCAATGCTGCCACAGGCCCGGGCGCCGCTTCTTGCTTTGCTGCCACCACCACCATTTCTGCTTTCTTCAATGTTTAATGTAATTGATTAGATGATCTTCTTCTTCTTATTATTATTATTCTTCTTCTTCTAGTTGTTGAGGGGATAATATTTTTGACAATGAGTTTAGGCATTTAAATAAGAAGTGTACAGAAAAGTCGTGGAAGAAAATAAAACATATAAAAGGAAAGAATTTCTAGAAGACGAGAGGGGCCTGGGATAATACTATTTGTACATTATTGTATACATAATGATGTACAAATAGATGATATTAAAAAAATAAAAACACAGAGGTAAAAAAAGAGACTGAAAGAAAACAAATTCAACCATTATAATCTTTCTCTCCCTTCCACGGAATATTTCTGTACGCCATTATGTACAAAAATGATGCACAAATAACATTACTCGATCAAAGGTATGTGTGGAACAAATTTGGCTATGAGATAACTGATTAATATGGGGATAATATTTTCGACAATGGTTTACTTAGATTTGATTATTCTCATATTTATCTGTGCTAAATGTGTGCACTATAGGACCGGTTGGGATTTATTGAATCTTGGAGTTTGTCTTAGAAGATATACTTTACAATAACTCTATTTCAACAAAGTTGGGTTACAAAAGTGACTTTACAAAGTCTGTTGGTGAAATCCAGACTACTGATTTCAAATGATTTAAAAATTTATTTTTGAAATGATTGGTGTAGATCCAATTTTGTCAAACTCCTTTGTCACTGTAGCATAACTCTATACTTTATTACCTTTAAAAAGATTAGAATACTTTCTTATATATTAATTACTGGTTTTTATTTTTGTCTACACAATAAATTTTCATTCAATAATCGCTGCAAACTACAGTTGAAATAAAACTCAAAATACAATCAACCTATTGTTTAATATTTAAATTGAGAATTGATTTATTAAGAACCGTTACATTGTTTAACTTTATAACAGTGACACGACATATCAATTAATTGGTTGATAAGTTAATGTTGGGTGGATTCCAAGAATTAAATTAAGCCCTTATTTGGTAGAAGTTAAAATTCAATTTTTAATAAATTTTGATGAAAGTTGATGAAATGTGTGGTAAAAAAGTTGTGAGCTGCATAAAATATATATTTTAAATTAATTATTGACTTTCACTTTAAATAAAATCCAAATGTTAATTTTTACCAAATAGGGGCTAAATTTGTTATAATGATACGTCGTGCCTTCGTTACTTCATATGAGCTAATTTTTACCAAATAGGGTCATTTCTCCATTTAAATCAAGCAAATAAAAATGACTAAATGAGCTACTTGGTTGTTGATTATTATTCTATTATATAAATGTTATGAAATGGGACGGGAAGACGAAGTGGTATACGGGAATAGACTTGACTTTTGAATTCCAATCAAATCTTTTGTCACAGATTTGGTTGTTTAGTTGTGAACTTGCCAGTGTGGACTGATCCAATTGAAGTGAAGAAAACAAGTTTAATTAACACGCGTATTCTCACTTCGTACTCTTGGGAAAAATATAATATGCCAAGTAATAACCCTTTTTTATTTATAAAAAAAAATAAAAATGCACGGATTCTAGAAAGCTGATGATATATGTAACTTTAAAAAAGAAAAAGAAAAAAGTGACAAAAAACATGTTACGGACATGTCTAATAAAAATCTTCAAAATTATCATTTATATATATTTACCATTAAGTTTATATTTTTATTTTATTTTAAATAGAATTCATATATTTTAGCTATAGTTTCAATTTCGCAGGTAAAATGTTTGAATTAGAGAAGCCAGAGCTTGAGGTTCTAAGATAACTTCAAGTTGAATTTTTAGCATTAATACCAATGAAAGAAAACGCATATAAGCTTAAAAGTTAAGTTAATTTTTATTTTAAACAGTTTATCCAAAACTGACTAATATTAATAAATAAAAGAACAAAGGAAATTAGTAAATTGTTAATGAACCTGTATATTCAGCTATTTGGAAGAGAAATTAAGTTGGAAGGAGCTTGTTTGCCGTGCAGCTACACTAGAAGAAGAAAAAGGAGAGGACCGAGGCTGTCATAGAAATAAAAAAATTACGGTTTGTCTTAATGAAATCAAATGCTTTGAAGAATTGAAGATTCAAAATTGATTGAGAAATCACGGAAGCACAAATTCTGAAGAAGAAAGGAATATTTAACGTCCGATATTGGTAAATATGTTATGTGAAGAGTTAAATATTAAAAAAATAATAATACGTAAATAATACTATGTATGATATCTTTCTACTGTAGCCCCCAAACATTGGAAGCCCTTGAGCTTTGGCCTAGGGCCAACGTAGAGGATGGAAACGGCAGTGCTTGTTGGATGTTGTGGAGAAAAGGGGAGCAGACCAAAAGCCGGGAAGGCAGGTGGAGGCTGTAGGAATTCTGGAGGAAGAGACAAAACAAGACAATTGTTTTTAATAAATGAAAAAATAATTTTATTAGATACACCCTAGAAGGAGAAAAAAGAAAAAAGAAAATTATGGATTAATAAAAGAAATCAACTATATAAGGTATTCACTATGTGCCAATAAGCATAAAAAGTAGGTCTCTAACACTGCTTTTTTGGTCCCATGTAAATTTTGACCTTTCTTTTTTTGGTTCCTATTAAAATATATTGTCCAGTGACATTAATATCACTTGGGACATGAGATGGCTGGATCGGTGAGGGATTCGAAAACCATTCGAGTTGTGCTTATACTTCGTTCGAAATTGTAGTTATAACATTCTAATATTTGCACAATCAATTCTATCTAATCTATAGAAGCTCTCAATTCCTCGTGACGGACAATCTTTTATTGAATGAAATTATATATATGGAAAGGTATTGAGTTGAGCTAGCTGGCCCTTTAGCTCGTGGATCTCATGGGCTGAGCTGGATCATTCTTTTTTTTTTTTTTTTTTAAATAATTAACAAATTAGCCCAAGAACGAGCATTTTTTTAAGGAATTAACAAAATGGTTCAAAAATGAGAAAAAATATGAGCTGGCTTGTGAAAAAAATGTGATCCTGACTCAAACTTGTCTCAAAACGAGCTCAAATCATCCACGAATCGAGTTCAACTCTCGAATCAACGAGTATCTCGGCACTGTTGCCATCTCTATCGAGGTATGAATCTTTATAAGATTTCACAATTTTCAATCATATCTATATGGATACTTGTTGCCAATGAAATTGATAATAAAGTGTCAATGAAATTGATAATAAAGTGTCATTATTAACGAAACAAATTATTTAACTTAGATACCATTGGGTCCAAGAATGATTTCTATGTGCAAATTTCTACCTAACAAGATAGTAGAAATGATTCTTGTCAAGATCTGCTTTCGTCATGTATTTAAGATCATTTAACAATTTTGACTTAGACCCCTTAAAATACAAAAATATTTAAACAATTTTACAGAGTATAGAAGCTTACAACAATGGTAGAACTTAACTTTATTTTAAGGTGGTTTTATAATTAGATGTTGAGCTCGATGCGATGAGGCTAATTTTTCTGAGCCGTAAAACAATACTTTTAGACTAATTTTATGAAAAAATGAAAAAGAAAAAGAAAGAAAGAAAGAAAAAGCCTAAATTATAGGTGGGATATATCCCAATTTTTTAAAACTAAAATCTACCTGTTGATTCAAGAACCACAATAAAATTAACATACATGTAGCAAAAGTTTATTTGGACATGAAGGATTATTTAATCTTTTTCGTTATAGTATTTCACTATCGGGCCAATTACACAAATAACAAAAAAAAGATTTTTCTCAAAGATCTTGCTACATATATATCAAGTTTTACATAATGGATAATATAATACCACATGTCAATCTATCATTTGTCAATTTAAAATAAAGTCAACTTTCATTAAATTTTTTTCCCTCTACATCAATTAATATAATCCTTTATGTACCATTTTTATGAACAAGTAGCATCGAATTTGATCTCTGAAGCACCGGTGCTTAATTTATACAAAGCATCGTGCTTAAGTGGTACACTACAATAGGTGGTGTAATTAGTTTTAAAACTACCCATTACCTTTCACCACCTATTGTAATAGGCAATCATGACTGCAAGTAGCCCCCAGGGCATATCTCCCAGTGGCAAAGGGGAGGGCGGATAGGGCTCAGCGCGGCAGTGTGCAGAGTTCGATTCCCCGCAAGGTGGAATTGACTTTGTTGCAAGCGGGAGTTACCATATGGGTTAACAGCCTTGGCCTATCCATGTGCTCTCCACCCTGGCTCCTGGGAGGCACATCCTGCGATTTACCTCCTCCACGATGGCCCAGGGCAGGGTCGGTGGGGGCCCCTAAGGTTGGGGTTCAACCTTTTTTTTTTTTTTTTTCAATCATGACTGCAAGTAGCATAATCCTTTTCTCAAACAATACTATCTATAAAAATCCAACTGAAATCCTCTTGTACTTCACATTGGACCACATTTCCAATATGAGGGGAACAAAGATACTTATGAGTGAAAAAATTGAAATCGTTTTGGGCATTCGCATGCCTACGGTTACTTGGACTTTGGAATAAAGTTGTCTCTACTTTCTTTGCTCATTTAAAGCATCAAATCTAATCTCCATAATAGGCGTGTAAACAAAATTAAAATCTTAATTTTAATTTAAGTCAAAGTTAATAATTCATTAACTTTTATTAAAATCTACTGAAATATAGTAATGCTATTAGGACAACTGATATTTAACACTAATTTAGATGATAGTACAAATAGAATTAAATTGCATGTTTAATTAAACACAAAGAATTATGACCCATTTAATAGGTCTTATAATATATTGACACATTAGCTGATGTTAAACACTACTGGTGCTAAGTACATTGTGACGAATTTGATCGGAAGATTATAACAATAATGAAATAAACAAGAATACAATTAAGAACATCAAGATTTACAAGGAAACCCAAGACGGAAATAAATCATGGGTAAAGGAGGAGAAACCCACTATAATCAATAGTAATTGTATTCATAATAAGATTTCAATACTCTCAACTAAAATTTGTAGCTCTTAAGATATTGTATGAATATTATAGGAACAATACAAGTCATGGCTTATATATAGAAACCTTTAAAACCTAGTTGAAGATAAATAGGAGTTTAAAATACGTTAAAACGTGAAACTCGAGAAACCCTGGACTCGAGTGACAGGCGAGCGATAGGCGGTAAATAGCCCTGCCGCTCGAGTGTCAGGCAGTGGATAAGTGGGCGAAAACTTTTTGTTGAAAATCTGTTGGTGTTGCTCGAGTGTCCAACTAGCGGTAGGCTAGCAAAAACGTAGCGACTTTTCTTCCCAATCCATAATTTTGATCTCTTCAGGACCACTTCAACTAGGACTCCAATACCGACTAGAATTTTGGTTACATTACAACAAATCTCCTCGTTTAGCTAAATTCCAATACAATACATTCCAAAAAATTCATTTCCAAAGCAAACACTACTGCTTATCTTCCAAACATGCCTTAATGGACTAAATAAGTTCAAGTAATGTTCTAACTTAGTAATGGGGAGTGATTTTGTCATCATATCAGCAAGATTATCCTTGGTATCAACTTGCTCACTACAATATCACCACAAGCAATTACTTTACACAAAAAATGACACCTCTCATCAATGTGCTTGGTCCTCTCATGAAACATTTGATCCTTAATAAAAAAAATAGCACTCTAACTATTAGAATATACTGTAGAAATCTGTAGGTCTTCATTGATTTCACCAATCAATCCTCTCAACCACATAGCCTCCTTACATGCCTCTATATTGGCCATGTATTTTGCCTCTATTATAGACAAAGCTATTGTATTTTACAAAGTAGCATTCCAACTAATGGCACAACCTCTAAGGATAACACATACCCTATAAGTTATCTCATTTTATCAAGATCCTCTACATCATTTGAATCAACATACCCAATGACTCTATTTATATTTCTACCAAAATGCAAGCAAGCATTAATAGAGCCCTTCAAGTATTTGAATATCCATTACAATGTCTTCCAATGTTCCTTGTCAGGATTTGTCATGTTCCTACTAACTATACTGATTGCATATGCCAAATCTTGTCTTATACAAACCATTGTATGCATTAGTGAACCAACTACACTGAAATAAGGAACTCGAGACATATAATCAATGTTGTCATTAGATTGAGGACACAATCCAGATGATAATTTGAAGTGGGTAGCCAAGGAAATACCGACAGCTTTAGCATTCAGCATATTAGACCTTTGAAACAATTGGATGTACCCCTTCTTACTCAAATACAATCTACCAATCTTTCCATCCCTCAAGATTTTCATACTAAGAATTTTCATTGTCGTGCCCAAATCCTTCATCTCAAACTCCTCACTAAGATCAGATTTCACCTTTTGACCTCTACTTTATCTTTGGCTGCAATGAGCATGTCATCAACATGTAACAACAAATATGTAATTGATTCACCATCTTCATTTTTGTAGTACACACAACTGTCATAATTACTTCTATTGAAACTATGACTAGTCATGAATGAATCGAACCTTTTGTACCACTACCTCAATCACTACTTTAGCCCATGCAGAGACTTGTTTAACAGCATGCATAGTCTTTCTTCCCAGAAACTGTGAAACCCTTTAGTTGTTGCATGTAAATGTTCTTCTCAAGTTCTCCATGTAGTTTTAAGTCATTCTTTCCCACTATCCCAAGTAAAGCCCAAATTGAACTATACTTTACAAATGATGAGAACACCTATAGGAAGTCAACACTTGGAATTTGACTGTAGCCTTTTGCTAACAATCTAGACTTTTACCTAGTATCTTCAATCCTTGATGTCCATTCTTTCCTTTTGAACACCCAACTGCAGTGAACAACCCTTTTATCCTTTGGTAATTTCACCAACTCCTAAGTACAATTTATATTCAATGACTCCATTTCGTCCTACATAGCAATTAACCATCTGCTAGAATCACTACAACTTATTGCCTCTATATATATAGCAGGTTCCTCAGTGGAATCAATTTCGTCAGGCACATTCAAAGCATAAGCTACAAAGTCTTCTTCTCTATACTTCTATAGAGGTTTAATCTATTAGTGAGGTTTATCTTTAACAATTGAATACTGTTGTATCGCAGGTGGTGTAGGCAAAGTATTACCATCTGTCAATTATGAGATAGACTATTTTGTAGAAGACTATTCTAAAACCTCATATTGTTCCCACGGATCAATTTCCAACTCCACCTGAATTGCATGATTTTGTTCCTTAATTTTATCAAAATGCTTACAAGGTAAATCATGAACCATGGCAAGTTCATCAAATACCACATCTCTACTAACCATCACATTTTTTTATCTTAGGACACCACAATTTACACCCCTTCACATTGGATTTATACACAAGAAAGACACAATTTTCTAGACCTAAGTTCCAACTTTTCATTATTTACGTAAGCATAAGCTGGATACCCAAAAATCATCGAATCGGTTTAATAAGAAGGTTTACCAAATCATAACTCTTCTGGTGTCTTTTTCTAAATGGCAGCTGAAGGTGAGCGATTAATTAGAAAACAAGCTATGGAGCAGCTTCAGCCTAAAAAATCTTAGGCAAACTAGAATTTGAAAGTATTTAATGAACATTTTTATTAAAGTTCTATTCATTTATTCAGCCACACAATTTTGTTGAGGAGTTCAAAGCACTTTCAAGTGTCTCAGTAGCCTTGTTGAAGCTATTAAATTCATCTGAACAAAACTCCAACCTATTATCTGTACATAAATGCTTAATATGCTTTTCAGTATGCTTTTTTTTTTTCATTATTTTCCATTCCTTAAATGTCCCAAATACATCACTCTTCTGTTTTAAGAAGAATACCCAAACCTTCCTGAAAAAATCAAAAATCACTTTTAACAGATAATAAGCACCTCTCTTTCGAAGGTACCCTAGTAGGTCCCCAAAGAACTGAATGAATATATTTAAGTGTTCCCTTCACATTGTGTCTTCCTGTAGTAAATATGACCTTTTTTGTTTCCTAAAAAGACACAATGTTCAAAAAGTTTCATCTTACTAGTCCTCTACCCATCAAGAAGTCCTCTTCTACTCAACTCTGCCATACCATTCTCATTCATATGCTCAAGTCACATATGCCAAATGAAGTAAAGAGTTATATCTCCTTTAACTGTAGATCCTTGCAAAACATACAACTATGTAGAGTTTTAATATCACTTTATGACAAAAAGAGCACCCCGACTCACCTTCTAAACTCTACCTTAACCAGGGTATTTATGCCATTTTAAGTCAAGTGTACTCAAAGATATGAGATTTCGCTTCAATTCTAGAACATGCTTGACATCTGTAAGTGTTCTAATAATACCATCAAACATTATGATTCTGACTGTACGAACTTCGACAATTTTACTAGGTGCATTGCTTTTCCATAATCACTGAACATCTCAAAACTTTCTCAAATGATGTAAACTAGTCCTTATTGAGATACATATGGAAAGTACAAGCCGAGTCCAGAACACATTCCTTACAATGTTTGGGATCCATGTCAGAAATCACAAGAAGCTCTCATTCACTCTACCCCGCTTCCGCAAAAATCAGTCTCCACTGTGTTAACAGGTTGCTTTCCTCTTTCAGTATCACCAGCAGCATTATTCTTATTTTTCAAAGAATAGCAACTAGCCTTTATATGTCCATTCTTCTTACAGTAATGGTACACCTTTTCTGCATGTCTGAATTTCAATCTACTCTTCATATCTATACAAAGATTCCTATCCTATTTTTTCCCACGAACAATTAGGCCTTCAACCTAACTCCCAGATCTTCAAACAAGTTGCCTCATCTTCTCTTTAGATAGTAGAGCATTATAGACCTCTTCCACAGTGAAAGTACCTGACTATAGAGAATAGTATCTCTAAAAGTCAAATATGACAGGGACAGTGAACACAACAACATCAACACTAGGTCCTTTTCATCATATTTAACCTCCAATGTTTCCAAATTAGCCACGATTTTTTTGAACATAGTTAAGTGATTATGTAATGTTGCACCTTCAGACATTTTGGTGTTCAATGCTACTGGTGTTAGATAGCATTATTTGTGAACCAAAAAGCTTTTCTTGTTTATTAACATGGATAGTTAAAAGTTGATTACTTATATAATTAGATTGATTCGTCCATATTTTTGGTTGGACAACAAATATGAACTCATTTTCGATTGGGAAAGGTGCAGAGAATTGGCTCAATACATTAGTTTTGATCAACTTTGACCATTTATTAAAGCAGGAACCATTAAAATGGACACGAGAAATTTTAGGCCAATTGTGTTTTACTTGTGAGTAGATAATCGTAGTATATTTAGTTTCTTAAAATCAATTTCAGTGAATGAGATATTAAGGCTAAGAGCGAGCAACTCGAAATTTGGAAATTGGAAGTGGTGAAAATTGGATGAAAAGTCATTCTTACATTGGAAGTCTAAGAATCACTTGTACAACTTTAAAAAAAAAAATGAAGTTTTGAATGTCAGTCTGGCTCCAAATGATACTTATATTCTTTGAAAGGGAAGAGTTGCTTATTAGTGGGTTTGAGCCAAAACCCAGACACATAGGCCAAGCGTGGGCACGGACATGGTTCATGGGCTTTGCTTGTTCCAAAATTCATACAATACACCATTGCTGTATTAAATTTTTATACTTTCAACACAATAATTTTTCTATGCATATTAGTATGATTTCTTATGAAGGGAGTTCACATTGATATGTTCATTGATTTTGATCTTAGTAATTTGAAGTGATCCTATTTTAAGATGTGGTCCTCAATCGTGGAAGACGAGTGTTTGAGTCCATTAACATCTTTATGAGGTAATATCTTTTTAAGAATGAATAGTCCAACTCTTGACTCGACAAAATTTATTTTCTGCATTCTCATCTTTCTACATTTCATTTTTTTCTTATTACTCTGGTTAGTGGTAAGTCATCAATCTGCTGGTTTGTTTGGACAATAAAATTTATATGAAATATAATCATATGCACATTTTTTTTCCAAACAAAAGGCGCAAAGCCTTGTGATATGGACAAGAAATATGTATTTTAAGGTAAATAGTATTCCTTGAAATAGTAGACCTTGAAGGTATTGTTCGTGTGATACCTGCAAGCGTACAGGATCCTTGACAAATAATAATAAGTGAGTTAAGAGTTATCGTCCCACAGAGAATAAATTTAATTCAATTTTACTAGTTTCGTATGGAATTCTAGTTATGAAAACAAAATAAATATTTTGATTTGATTTAAACTAAATTAATCTAAAAAAGCAATAAAAATTGGGGTTTTATCAAATTATGGAGGATTGTATTGGATTTTGACTCCGCCTATTGCTATTTATTTCAATTCTTGATTCGTAATCTAATTTCTTTCATGAGTTCTTGACAATCGATAACACTAATATGTTAAATGTTCTTTTCCAAGATACACCAACCTATGATTAACACGACCCAATCCTATTCCTAGTCTGAATTCATATGAAAATCATGCATTTAGTTTAAGTTATCAATATGATTGCATGTATGATAGATATTATTCATAATCCTAACTATACATGTTAATTTTGCCGCATTCTAGGCTCGTTGTGAATATTCCTACACTACAATAAGCAACTAACTATTCAATTGATTGCCAAACAATTCAATAGTGCAATGGGAATGCAAAATTAATCAAGTAACACACGAATTAAACTAAATACTTGTCTTGAATTAAAATAAATAAATAATAGGGTTCATCTCATCCAATACAATGAAAAACTAGTTTAGCATATTAACATATAAATTACAAGAAGAATAATAGAAAAATATCACTCGGATCATGAAAGAATGCAAAAGATGTTGATCTTCACGTCTAAAGTTGAATTTTTCAAAACTTGATGTAATTAAACTTCATTTCCTTGCTATGGCTTGATCTTCTCTCTCAAAATATAGCAATTGGCCCCTTGTTCTTGATGGATTTGATGAAACTATTGTGTATGAAGAGGCAAGAGAGAGACCCTTTCATTGCTGCCCATGTCTTGTATTTATATGATGAAATTATGTCAAATTTCACGTCCAAATTGTCTTCCAAAAGACTTTAAATCAAATAAGGAAAGTTGACTTCGCGCGCACATAATTTTGTCTCTACACAGCCTTTAGTATTTTGATCATAACTTTCTCTTTCGGTATCCGATTTAGGTGATTCAAAGTGCATTGAAAAGCTAATTAAAAGATCTACAATTCTTTTAGATGTACAATTTTTCCAATTCAAACTTCCTCCATCCGAAAAATGGGTCTCAAGTTGACTGAAAATCTTGAAAATATCCTATATCATTGGAAGTCGATTTATGGTAATAGTCTAGTCATATCCCCTTCCTTTTTTACTCCAATTTGCATTCAATTTACTCCTATCAATTTTCAAAGTATCTTTTGTGGTCCAGATCAACCATTAAATATTTACACTTTCGTCCCCATACTTTGGATTTGCTTCATTTAGCCATTTTCCGTTCTTTTTTTCGATTCTTCTTTGAAACATGAACTTTTCCTAATAAAAGCAATAAATAACAAATCAGGTACTAATCCGTTCAAAGAATAACAAAATATCATCATTTAAGATCTCAAATAAGTGTAGAAACTACACTTATCAAACCCCCAAACTTGAATCTTTGTTTGTCCTCAAACAAAAATATAACCTAAATAATAACAAACATACAAGCATGCAAAAATATTTGGTTGGACAATCTAGCTTTTTACCACAGAATTCGAGATCACCGTATTAAATCTATAAACTACTTCAAAGTCACAATACCAAACCAATATCCACTTTTTCAATGCAAAATCGACGTGTGTGTGTGTGAAAAATTAAGTAGACATTAATGATTTCACAAGTTGTTTCAATTCCCGACCCTCTATGGTCAAATATATCATTTCATCTTTCGTAAGATTCACACACCCCTAAATTTATTATTTTTCACTATTTTCTCAGTGTGTGATCTAAGGTTGAATTTTTCATTACATCCTTATCCTTACCCTCTCTAGTTCAGGTGGACATCACTGGTTGCAAGTCAATACATCAATGAACAAGGATTATCAATTAATTTGATTGCTTCGACCTCCAAGACTCAAGTAGGCTAATTATCTTTAATCGAAAGTTAAATTTTCTCGAATAAGTGTTAGGACTTAACAAGGTATTTAGTGCTTCTGCTTTTTTCCATGCACTTTTTTTTCTGATTTTTAAGAGTTTTTTTTTTCTCTCCATTAACCTTTCTAGATGACCCCTGTAGTAGGCTTTAGGCCGATAACTTCTAAGTCAGATGACTTTAGGGCACCAGATTTTAAGATATCCTTACATGTTTAATAACCCGAGTCAAAAAGACTTCAAAGAGAATAATTTTATTTTTTTTCAAGTGCAACTTCATCTCCGATTACTTTCTAAATAACTCCTGTAATGAGCTTTAGGCCGATGATTCCCAAGTCAGACGACTTTAGGACATCAGGTTTTAAGATACTCTTGCAGGCTTAATTACTCGAGTCATAAAGGCTTTAGAGAGAAGTTTTAAATTTCAAAACATATGCCTTGATTAGTGAAATGCCCCTTATCACACACTTATTCAATCAAATCACCTCCAACTCAAAACTTTCACCCAATTTTGCAACGTCATGTTCCTGCATATGGCAGTTAAATAAAAAATTAGAGATCAAATAACCTAGAACATGTGTTACTTAGCCCAAACATCTAATAAACCACTAAATCTCAAAGACCTAAGAGAAAACATGGTATGGATGATGAGTCCCTAAAATAAAAATTAATCTAAATTATCTTAAGCTATTCTAATTATAGTAAAATAAAATAAAATGGATAGAAATATTGGGTTGCCTCCCAACAAGCGCTTAGTTTATAGTCTTTAGTTAGACTTTGTTGCTTTTAGGCTCTTTATGGTGGCTTGAAAAGAGAATCTTCAACCCTGCATTTTAAGCACTGGTTGCACTTCTTTCTTTCATTTTTCATCCGCCACATGATCAAGTTTCCATTATTATTCCTACCAACAATTCCACCTATATCTGGCCGGCCTTTGTAACTCTCTCAGTGATCAACTCGTTGGCAATCCTCAGAATATGATGGTTGCTTGATTGGATTCTCCATGGTGAAACTTTGTTGCTTATCCTCCACCCTCAGGACTATCTCGTTTGTATCAAAATCAAGTAATGTCCGACTTGTTGACATGAATGGCCTTCCTAGTATTATTGGAATTTGGGATGCCTCTTCTATGTCTAGAATGATAAAGTCAACTGGAAAAATAAATTATCCCGTCTTGATAAGCATGTCCTCGACTATTCCATAGGGATGTTTCAATGTTCAGTCCGCCAGCTGAAGGATGATAGAAGCCGCCTTGGGATCTCCCAATCTCAATTTCCTGCAAAGAGGCAAAGGAATTAAGTTAATACTTGCTCCTAAATCAATTAAACAATTAATACCTTGTAAGTTTCCTATGGAGCAAGGTAAAGTGAAACCCCCTGGATCTTTAAGTTTGGGAGGGATCCTGTGCTGGGTGATCGCACTGCACTCTTCAGATAGTGTTATTATTTCATGCTCAGGCAACTTCCTCTTTTTAGTCAGCATCTCCTTCAAAAACTCAGAATAGTTTGGGATTTGAAGGATAGCGTCAATGAATGGGATGTTGACATGCAACTTTTTGAGGATTTCTAGGAATTTCATAGCTTGCTTCTCCAATTTAGTCTTCTGTAACATTTGAGGAAAAGGGACCAGAGGTGTCAGTGAAGTGCCAAGAATATTTGCCTTAAACTGTGGATTGTTTGAAATTGTCTGTTGGTCCTTTTCTATTGCTTCTTCAAACTGCTCAATCGGTTCCTTATCCTTAGTAAGCATTTGAGTTATCTCTGTCTCCTTCCTCTTTACAGTGATTTTTAGCAATTGAACACCACTTCTAGTAGTGATGGCCTGAACCTGCTCTGCTGTTGGCTGGCGTTGAAATCTTTGAGGAAATGAAATGGGTGGCACATAAACTTTGACAGGGGTGGTGGATGTGGTAGATGTGAGCTCAATAGTTGCATAATTTACCGCCTCAGCTGCTAATACCTGTCCCGTGGGTTCTTCTCTGTGTCATTCGGCAAGGTACCCTATGGTCTATTGGCTAATGCAGCTGCTATCTGTCCCACCTGATTTTCTAGTTTATGTATGGAAGCCTATTGATTTTGCATTACTGTTTCAGTCTTGGTGATGTACGTGACCAGTAGATCTTCCAAGGATTGCCTCTTACCTTGCTGTTGCTGAATTACTAGTGGATTGGCCTTCATCTGATTTACTTGATCTGGATTATCCACCCACAAATAGTTGGAATGCTTGTTCAAACCCGGATGGTAGTTGTATGGGTAAGATCCATTTTGCCTCTGATAGTTTTGTGAATAATTGACCTCTGCTGACTGACCCATGTGAGTAGAAGTCAAAGGACAGCTTGTAGTGATGTGATCTACCCCACAACCTGCACATACCGGAGCTGGATGTTGTACCATGTGCACAAATTGAGTTAAAGTATCAAGCTTTTTTGTTATTGCTTCCATCTGCGCTACCAATGCTGTTACTGCGTCCACATTATGCAATCCAACTATTTTTCTCGGAGCTTCCCTATCTGTTAGCCAGTTGGCCTGATTCTCAGCAATCCTCTCAAATAAATTATGTGCATCATCCACCTCGATAGTCAAAATTGATCCACCCACAGAAGCATCAACTATATTGCGAAATTCAGCATGCAGTCCATTATAGAATAGATATATTTGTGCCAGTTTAGGAACATCAAGATTTGGACATTTCCTAAACGCACTTTTGAACCTATCCCATGCTTTCGGATATGTCTCATGATCCTTCTGTCTGAAAAGATATACTTCATTTCTGATTTGGTGGACTCGAGATGGTGGGAAGAATTTCATGGTAAATTTTTGTGCCATGTCATTCCACGATATGATGCTCCCAGAGAGTTGTGACATCATTCATATTTTCGCACCCTCCTTCAAAGTGCGAGGGAATAAACGCATTCGTAATGCATCTTGTGACATCCTCTCATGGCTAATGACATCACAAAGCATGGTAAAAGCTTGAATATGTTCGTGTGGATTTTCCGTAGCTTTCCCGCTAAACCTGATGTCTTGATGATTTCGAAAAAGATTTATGACATCTGGTCGGATGTGAAAGTTTGCTTGTCCAAACGGTGAATAGACAATAGGAGGTTGAATCGGTGCAGGTACTGGATTCACATAATCTCTAACCAATAGAGGCTGAGCTGGAGGTGGTTGTTGAACCTGAAGTGCTGCATTTTACAGTGCATTTTGAATCTGCCCTTGATTCTCAGCCATTACCCTCATTCTTCTTAGTTCTCTTAGAGTTGTTTAAAGGTCCTTTCGATTTCGAGATCTAGTAAAAGCCTTAAGAGTAAAATAAGAAGAAATTAGGTATCACGATTAAAGCCTAAAATAACAAAAATAATAATAAAATAATAAATAAATAAATATAATAATAATAATAATAAAATTCAAATCCAATGTAAACTAATAAACTCAAACTAAAACTTTATTCCCCGGCAACGGCGTCAAAAACTTGTTCGTTTAATACCCACAAGCGTACGAGATCGTTCACTAGTAATAATAAGTGAGTTAAGAGTTATCGTCCCACAGAGAATAAATTTAATTCAAGTTTACTAGTTTCGTATGGAATTCTAGTTATGAAAACAAAATAAATGTTTTGATTTGATTTAAACTAAACTAATCTAAGAAAGCAATAAAAATTGGGGTTTTATCAAATTATGAAGGATTGTATTGGATTTTGACTACGCCTATTGCTATTTATTTCAATTCTTGATTCGTAATCTAATTTCTTTCACGAGTTCTTGACAATCGATAACACTAATACGTTAAATGTTCTTTTCCAAGATACACCAACCTATGATTAACACGACCCGATCTTATTTCTAGTCCGAATTCATATGAAAATCATGCATTTAGTTTAAGTTATCAATATCATTGCATGTATGATAGATATTATTCCTAATCCTAACTATACATGTTAATTTTGCCGCGTTCTAAGCTCTTTGTGAATATTCCTACACTACGACAAGCAACTAACTATTCAATTGATGGCCAAACAATTCAATAGTGCAATGGGAATGCAAAATTAATCAAGTAACACACGAATTAAACTAAATACTTGTCTTGAATTAAAATAAATAAATAATATGATTCATCTCATCCAATACAATGAAAAACTAGTCTAGCATATTAATATATAAATTACAAGAAGAATAATAGAAAAATATCACTCGGATCATGAAAGAATACAAAAGATGTTGATCTTCACGTCCAAAGTTGAATTCTTCAAGACTTGATGTAATTGAACCTCAATTCTTTGATATTGCTTGATTTTCTCTCTCAAAATATTGCAATTGGCCCCTTGTTCTTGATGGATTTGATGAAACTATTGTGTATGAAGAGGCAAGAGAGAGACCATTTCATTGCTGCTCATGTCTTGTATTTATATGATGAAATTAGGTCAAAATTCACGTCCAAATTGTCTTCCAAAAGAGTTTGAATCAAATAAAGAAAGTTGTCTTCGCGCGCACATAATTGTCTCTGCACAGCCTTTAGTATTTTGTTCATAACTTTCTCTTTCGGTGTCCGATTTAGGTGATTCAAAGTGCATTGGAAATATAATTAAAAGATCTACAATTCTTCTAGAAGTACAAGTTTTCCAATTCAAACTTTCTCCATCCGAAAAATGAGTCTCAAGTTGACTGAAAATCTTGAAAATATCGTATATGATTGGAAGTCGATTTATAGTAATAGTCTAGTCATATCCCTTTCCTTTTTTACTCCAATTTGCATTCAATTGACTCCTATCAATTTTCAAAGTATCTTTTGTGGTCCAGATCAATCATTAAATATTTACACTTTCGTCCCCATACTTTGGATTTGCTTCATTTAGCCATTTTTTGTTCTTTTTTTCAATTCTTCTTTGAAACATAAACTTTTCCTAATAAAAGCAATAAATAACAAATCAAGTATTAATCTGTTCAAAAAATAACAAATTATCATCATTTAAGATCTCAAATAAGTGTAGAAACTACACTTATCAAGTATATGTCACACCCCGATCTCTAGGAACTCGTGACATTACAAAGATCTTAAATTTATAAAATTCTACCTAAATAATTCATAAAGTGTAGAAATTTAACTTCTATTAAAAATGTTAAGGCTCCAGAGGACTCATTACAAAATTTATGAAATTTTTGTTCAGAAAGTTTAGACTTTCAGCTTGTACGATTTTCTGAAATATATCTCGTTCGACAAATAAATGAAGTCCAAATTTTACAAAATTTTAACTGTAGACATCATACACATAGAGAAATTACAAGTTAAAATTTCATAGATAAATTCAATCAATAGATTGGTCAAAAAAATTCTAAACCAGGGCTATTTGTTCCCAGGTACATTCTGACAGCTATTGGGAAATGTTTATAACTTGAGTTTTATAGATCCAAAATTCATGATTCCAGATCCGAGAGATAGATAACTCATATGGCTATCTTTTCCAATTGGAATCACCTCAAAATTCCAAGTATTTCTAGGTGAATTTTTAAACTTAGGCAGAACCTGGAAATATTTAGTGTCCAGTAGTGTAACTCAAATGAGCTGAATTAAGCCACCATAAAAAAATATTTAAGCAATCTTATCATCAATTCAGTCTTCAAGCTTTCAAGAAACATTAATTTAAAACATTCCAAATTTATCAACCATAGCACAATGTAAAAAAAATAGTGGCAATCTAAAACATAAGAATAAATTCCTCTAATAATAGTACGTGCCATTCATACCAATCCACCGTCAGTTCTCCGACTATTCTGAAAAGAGTTAAATAAGAGTAACCATCTCAAAGAAATACTTAGTAGGCTACACGTGTTATTAGAACATAATAATCATATATATAATCTAGCATTCTTATATGTTGCCTTCATAAATAAGTAAATCGATGATTAAAAGATCTACCTAGGGTTCTGATGAACCTCTGCGACCATCAGTTTAACATATATATATTTAAGGTTCTAATGAAATGGGCCTCTGCGACCATTAGTTTAAACATTTATAAACATTTCTTTCATCAAAATTTAAGAGAAAAACTCTAAAGGCACTTCATATACTTCATGCAATCATAACGAATAACATGCATAATTGACAACAAAATTCATATAATGGCAAATTCGTGTAGGAATCCTACCTCAACTTGAAATAATAAGGTAGTAAGTGTGTCGATCGATTTCGAATCTTCAACGTGAAGTGTGTATATATATATATGTGTGTGTGGGGGGTTTATTCCATGTGTGCTATGTATTTTATCTATCTAGAGTTATCTATTGTGTATATATGTGTGTGTGTGTGTGTGGCTGCCGCATCCATATAATGTTTATTCCATGTATATAATGTTTATTCCATGTGTGCTATGTATTTTATGTATCTAGAGTTATCTATTGTCAATTGGAGTTCATGAGTGATTAGGAGTCTTTCCCATGTCACTCACAAGGATGAGATAAGGACAGATTTTAAACAAACAACGGTTTCGTAGTAAAGCTTGAAGTCTACACGTGAAAGCTGATAAAATCCTTCCAATGAAAACAATTAAAACCAATCCTAAAAGGTTTCATTCTAATCCAAAATCGAAGGTTCAAATTTCAGATTATTTAATGCACGTGGCTGCCAAAAAAAAATAAAAAAAACAAAATCAAAATCTTTAATTGACTTTAGTTAAGCATGTCATTTCTTTGAACATCAATATCATGAACCTAACTTATCTGAAATAACTTTTTCTCGACTACAAAATTTATCATTTAATATGAGATTCGAAACAAGTCCAATATCAATATGAAATTTCTCGTTAAATGATTACTTTATTATTTGACTGGAAGCTAAAATTTTGATACAAGATTTATTTTTAAATTAGTCCTCTGAGTCTCTAATTAACAAAACATGTCGCAATGAAATAGATGAAAGTTTATTTTCGATTGCTGCAGTATAACTTGAAATATGCATTTTAAGGTGTAAAATAATCGTCTTGCAAAAGACGATTTTGAGGAATGAGCCTACTATTTATCTCTCTCTCTCAGAATGAAATATTAGAAAATTGATCGTTATTTTGACTCGGATGGGTAAGAAAAGTTTTGAACTCATGGATTAAATGTTGTTGCATGAAATCTTACATGAGAGAAAATGTTGACAAACAATGTAGTGGGATAAAATGGAGGGTAATAGTTGTTCAACCCAGGATGAATAAAATATATATTGTGAGTTGTTTAAAAGGCTCCGAAAAGATACCTAGTCAAGATCATTAGAAGTTACAGAATGAAGCAATTAAAGTTTAGCGTAAGATATTAACGTAGCCAATTAAATATCACAAACTGAGAAAACATTAGATTATCAACATTTTTTTGTCACTCGAATGTTCAAAATTTTAATAGAATATCATATCTTGCTTATAAGCCAAACCTAAGGAGATCAATGAGTTGAATACTCATGTCTCACATATCTATGCTATGATAGTGCATTGTGCGTTGCAAATATTGTAAGAATTTCGAGCTATAATCTAATTAATTTATGTTTGCAAATCACCTCAAGAAAAATGCCATCGCATGAGACAAAAAAAGCTTTGATATAAAGAAGTACCTTTATTGAAGGTGATGTGACATCACGACGATGAAATTTTAGATAAGACCTAACAATTTTAGCGTATGTAGTAATGATTATCTAAATCTTTTGCCGTAACCGCTAGGAATTAGTCTAAGAATGTGATCTTAAGATTGGAATGTCAATGAGACTAGAACTATGAAGGTATTAGCAAACTAAGCAGTGGAAGCATGGTTACAAATTATGTTCATATTTTAAGGAGACACCAACGAAAATGAAATTTTTTAGGTTGAAAATTTTTTAAGAGGGCAAAAACATAACGTCTCAGAATTTTTCTACATTTTTAGGAATTTTTCATTTCTAGAATTTTTCATTTTTTTATAATGATAATATAAAATGAATGAAATGTATGTTGCACTTTTTATCGAGGTTTAAAAATATAATAAAATTTTAAATTGAGGCCTAGTCTCTTGTAAAAACTATACCCTTGTAAAAACTATAAATACAATCGTAAGGCTTTCATTTTCATATCTTCCTTCTACAACTCCAAGCAAGCTACTCTAGTTTAAGTATGTTATTGTTGGATGAATATAAAAATATTCAAAAGAAATGAAGAGGAGAACAAAGTCAAGCATAATCAAGAACGCGAAAAATTTGGTGGAAAGGCTGAAACTCGAAATCTTTATCCTCAAATAATATTTGTTCCCTTTAAGATTTAATTAGTACTTAAAGGGATTCTTCGCAAATAGTTTGAGGATTGATTAAGCCTTTTTGAAGAAAAATACATAAGGACAAGTGTTTTCAATACTCAATTAACACTAAAGAAATTGAATATGTATTGATAATTGTAATTCTCATCCCCTATATATATGTTTTTCCATTAATACACAACGAAAAGCTATAATTATTCATGAAAAGTTCAGTTTTTTCATGAAAAGCTTCCAAAACAAAAAAACAAAAAAACAAAACAAAACAAAACAAAACAAAACAAAACAAAAAGCAAAAAAAAACAAAAAAAAAAAACAAAAACAAAAAAAAATAAAATTCAAACCTCAATTGTCAAAAGAAAAAATAAACTTACAAATCCGAAATCACCCAGTATAAAGTTTTTTGTCCAAATTCCAATAATTGAGCGATGGCCCCAGCTAATTTTCTTGATTTTTCATTTTTCCTTCCGGTTATTTTCGCACTTACTTGATATGCTCATATGGATGTTTGATGATTTCAAATCACTTATTATTTTATTATTAAACAAAATTACAACAATCCTCCCATTTGTTCAACTATATAATAATGACATGCTCAAATCAACAAACACTCATGCATAAAATATTATATATCTTTCTATTTGAATCTAACCGTATTGTAATTCTGACAAGTATCATTGAAATTTCAAGTGACATGATAGATTTGAACCAGTTATTCCTGTAATAATATTAGTGAAAGACATACGCAGGTGTCATGTTTTCACAAATTCCTCAAATTTGCTTATCGCTAATATGGCATTGTGCTCATCTTGTTCATTGAACTTTTAAAAGAGAAACTTCAACTCTCTATTAAGATGACACTACCTCAAAATTCATCTAGATGAAGTTCTTTCAGTATCTTTATTAATTTTAGAGACACATTCATTAAGAGCTTAAAGCCTATCCCTCTTTAAGTAACAACCAGAATTATATAATTAGGATAGAGTTCTTGTGAAAATTATAATGCTAAAATTATTATAATTTTGATTAATTTCCTTATATATTCATATCTTAGACTCATATGTATAGATTTCCTGCTGTATACCTCATTGTATACTTTTGCTAATGTGGCTTAACTATCACATAAAATGTATATTGAAGATACGTTCTTCAATTCTAAAGGTATTTCATATAGAAGATCCTTAAACCACTTAACTTCTTTTCCAGTGTCAGCTAATGCCACGAATTCATATTTCATGGCTGAATGTGTTGTGCATATTTGTTTTTTAGATTTTCAAGAAATTGCACATCTTCTAAGAGTAAAGGTCTAACCTAAAGTAGATTTAAATAGAGCTGGATATCCAACTAGTATCAGTAAATCCTTCTAATATAGCTAAAAATTTGGAATATTGTAGACCTAAATTTTTGTTTTTCTTAATATAATCAAGAAATGTCGCAATGGTCTTCAAATGCTCCTTGCCCGGGTTACTAATAAACCTACTAAGTTTACAAATTGCAAATCCTATGTCCAGTCTAGTGCATTGAATTACATATATATAAGACTCCCTATAGTACTTGCATTCTCCAATTGAACACTATCTCTTCCACTATTCTTTATAAGTTTAGAACTTGGATCAAGAAGGGTACTATACTCTTTTATGGTTAAATGTTTTAACTTATTAATCACATTCTCTATATAATGTGATTGACTCAAATAAAAGCTCCCACTACTTTTTGTAACCCAGAATGATATTTATTTGTCCATGGTCCCTCATGTTGAATGTGGAAAAAAGAAACCTCTCATTTTCTTTTATTCCATCCATGTGATTATTTAAAAACATGTTATCAACGTATAAGTAAATAAATATTGCACAATTATCATAAAATTCAAATACAAGCATTTTTTATACTACTATGTACGAAACCAAATGAAATAATTGCTAAGTCAAAATTTTCATGCCATTGCTTTTGTGCTTGTTTTAAACCATGAAATGACTTTACTAATTTGCACACCTTGTGTTCATTTTCAGGTACTCCTTAAGTTGTTACTTATAAACTTCCTCATCAAAATTCTCATTTTAGAATATCATCTTTACATCAATTTGATAAATATGCAAATCATATATTAATGCTAATTGATGTTATTCTAACTAGCGGTACATATGTATAAAATAATCTATTCATTCCTCTTGATGATAACATTGAGCTACTAATCTAGCTTTAAAAGTATTATAAAAACCATCAACATCATAATTTGTCCTACATACTCATTTACAACCAATAGGTTCAGAAATGGATGGTAAATTGTCAAGTTCATACGTATTTTTTTGACATAATTGAATCAATTTCATCTTTAGTTACATCTTTTCCAAAAATATTATCACAAGAAGCCATAACTTCTTTATAGGTTTTATGATCAATTTCCACTTGTAGAAAAAATCTTATAACATTCTTCTCATTTCCCTTTACTATGTAAAGTGAATAATTTGAGAATCAATTTCATCTGATCTTAAAGTCTTTTCTATCGAAGTTCATTTGAATCTTCATGGCTTCCAACATTAATCAACATATTTAAAACATGTTTCAACTTGTATTTCACCAGAGTTAGGAATCTTTTTATGGGTTTTCCGAAATTCAGAATTCGAGAATAGTGAATTTCGAAGAACTCTACGTAATTAGATTTATTTATCATATTGGTATTCATAATTAATAGTTTATATGATTTGTTATAACTCGCATATCCAACAAAGGTACATTTAATAACATTGGACCAAACTTGGTTCTTTTAAGGTCTCTGTTTTTACAATATGCAAGACCTCTCCACACCTTAAAATATCTTGCTCCTATTTGATGGAGATGAAAATTAGATTTTTAGTAGATTTTAATAAAACTTTATTAGATGTGTGTTTGAAAAGTTGTGGTTTAAATTAGTTGTTAGCTTGACTTAGATTAAAATTTGAATTTGAATTTCTACCAAACAGGAGCCTAATGTTTGATTTTATTGCTTTCTATAATTCATAAGGAGAAAACCTTTGTGGATTTTGAAGAAACCTTATTTAATATTCCATGTGCACTCAATAAAGCTTTCACCCCACAAGTTAAATGGCAACTCAGATAAATTATCATAGTGTTTATCATTTCAATTATTGTTCTATTTTTTCTTTCAATCAAACTATTTTGTTCGGATGTCTATGAGCAATACATTGATATACTATACCTTGTTATTCAAAAAATGATTTAAAATCATTAAAAATATTCTCCTCTTCAATCATTTTTATGTTTTATATTTTCTTATTTAAGTGATTTTCAACTTCAATCTTATAAGTTTTAAACATATCAAAGACTTCATGTTTATTTTTCATTAAATAAATATAAGTATATATAGAGTGATTATCTACGAACGTAATAAAATATCTACCCCTTCTCTAGTTATCTTATTGTTTAGTTCACATATGTCTGAATGAATAAATTCTAAAATATGAGATGTCTGATTCACTCCGATAAGACTTCGTAATCATTTTAAATTCTACACACATTTTATATTTTTAGATATTATTCACATTATATGAAATCATGTCACATTTTAACCTTCTTTTCGTGGTACTAGCACTTATATAACCTAATTTAACATGCCATAACGTAAAAGAATTAACTACGAAAGTCAAATCAACTTTATATTCATTAATTTTGTCAACTGCATAGTTTAACCATTCTTTCACTAGAATAACTTTTTCCAATGAATTTTCCATTTCGTGATAGGACAAGTTTTTCGGATTCATAAATACATCCCGATTGTTTCAACAGATCTCCACTAACCAAAATTCATATTCATATCAGGCACATGTAGTACATTAGTTAGAGTAACAATTTTTTCGAAAGTGAAGATGATATCAACATTTCATTTCCTAACCACTTTGGATCAAAATTCATTACCTATTTGTATCTCTTTTTCTCAATTTGATTCATGATAAGTCCTGAAGAATAACTTATCATCTAATACATGTTTAGTTGCATAGGCATCACACCACCAACCAGAAACTTTTCCTTTGATAGCATTTATTTCGTTCATGGTATACTATATTCATCAATGGAGTTCACTTGACCTCCTTTTTTTCGATGTAGACATTTCTTTGCAAAATGTCTAAATCTTTCACACACAAAACAATGTCACTTGGGATTTTCTTAGACTTTTTGTAGTCTTTGTTAGAAGATTTTCTCTTGCATTTGTTGAAAGGTTTAGTATATTTCACGAAATTGGCCTTCGAAGTGCATTTACAAGAGTTTTCACTCTTATATTTTACCCTCAATTCTTTCTCAATATGAAGATGTTTCTGAATTTGTTCCAAATAATAATCTTTGAAACTATGAAGAATTTTCTTTTGATATAATTTCTAAGTCCTCAGGAGCTGAGCAATTATTGGTCGTACTTGGAAAGATTTCGAAAATTTAATCTTGACTGCCTTTAGTTTGTTGACAAGCACTTGCAATTGAGAGGGAAATATTTTCCAGAAATTTAAAATCAAATTACTTTAATATTGGAAATTTCTTTGTACCTTCCTCTTCGACTATATATTTGTTCTCCAAAACAGATACCAGGTAGGATAGCGGTTGTCCCGCAAGCTGGCTGCAACAAATGATTCATAAGAAAGAACACGAACGAAAAGGCCCAAAGATAGAGAGAATTCTCTTAAATTCAATTTAACTTTATTAAACTACAGAATGATGAAAAATAACCCCCAAGTCGAATTATATAGCTGAGAAAATTTGAAATTATCGAAATTTTATCAAAAATAACAAATCCCAATAATCATACCAAAATAAAACATGTAATAAAAGAAGTATCTTGCCAAAAATCTGGCTCAAATTGAGTTCATTATCATCTCGAAAATTGCAAATGAAATATTACTATAAATGGAAAAGAATAACTAAAAATGGAAATTCGGAAGTGAAAATAGCAGATTTTGGCCTCGAATTTGACTCCCACCGAGTGTAGATGGGTGATCATGACGTGCACGTCGAAAAGAGCTTTTTAAACTAGGGTCATAATTGCGATTCTGATAACTGTAGCTAAAGTTATGGCTAAAATACTAAAACATGTTCAAAACTGTCCCAATTAAGAAAAGATCACGATCACTTGTCATCTTTGCACTGATCTACCAACTTATGGTATCTTAGCACCATCAACGTGTTATATGACAACTCGGCATCAATTGACTCGGAACTTCATGCATTAAAAACATTCCATCTCTCTTTCGTCGAGAAAGTGTTGGTGTAATGTTCATACAAATGATAGGATAGTGCGTTGAGTATATGATCGTTAAAAATCAATTCATCCTCTTAAATTTTTTGCCTTTTCACTCTTACAATATATGTATTTTTATCCATTAGTTCTAATAACAGTACCAAATCGGGATCTAGTATGTAAACGATGTTCAACACTGTGAGAAGGAATTTTAACTTGTTTTGCCACTGAGTGAAGTTCGTTCCATACAATCAATCTAAACAACAATATCTTGATTCATAAGTTTGATTTTCACCATGGTTGTCTCATTCTCTATAGAAATATCTTTTGAAAATTTTGGTTGAATATCAAATTACCCAAAAGAAATGAAGAAGAGAACAAAGTGAAATATAATTAAGAACGCAACAAAACTTGGTAAAAAGGTTCAAAACGAAATTGTTATTCTCAAACGATATTTGCCTCCTCTAAGATTTAATTGGTGCTCAAGGGAACTCTTGGCAAATAGTTTATTTGATTGATCAAGCCTTGTTGGGAAAATAATAATAATAATAATAATAATAATAATAATAATAATAATAATAATAATAATAATAATAATACTTAAGCACAGCCGTTTTTACTTCCAAAACTCAATGAACACTAAAGAAATTGAATATGTATTTAGAATGGTAATAATCTCTAGATTGTATGCAGTGGCGAACATAGACTTTTGAGTTAGTGGGTCACAATCAAATTTACAAAATAGTCGTGAAAATTATAAAAGCATATGATAAATATCTAGATAACAAGCAAACCATATTTTTTGAATATCCGGGCAACAATTTATTTTACAGTCTGGAGAGAAATATATGATGGAAGCTATGTTAATTCAAGCCATTGATAGTTTAGAACCAATGATTAACTAAATGAGTTGTAATATCATCAACATGTAATATTTCCTCAATGTTTTTCATTTGTAAATTATTTTCTATATTTTCTTAATCTACAAAGCACAGAATAAGGATGGTTCTAGAACCAATATTTAGAATTAGGAGGGTCCTGGAACCAATCTCCATTCCTTTGAGTGCAAGTATTCAATAATAACAAAATGGAATGTACCTTATGTTTGGTTCTCTCTTTGGCTAATCTGCTAACCTCTTGCTTCAATTCTGATCGAAAACTTCGAAGTGATTTAACCTTCCTAACAAGAAGATTAACATCTGCTTTTGACTCCAAGTCTGACTCTTCATGATGCTTCCGCAAGCTCTCAAGCTGCTCCACTTTTATATAAAGGAGGATTAGACAAACATCACTAGACAAATTCAAACCTGCTAAAGAATAGGAGAACCGTGTCAACAATCCGTCTCCTCCCATCAACAATTACACTAGAATTTGTCCCACAACTAATCAGAAAACACTTCCTTTGAGCTTTCCCAATCTCTGTAAATCCAAACATAATCACCAGCCACAATATGCCCAACAACCCCATTAACCAGCACTCAAAAATAGCCCAAGATTCCTCTTTTTCTCCCCTTTTACCCTTTTTTTTAGAATAAAAGAATATAAGTCAATCCCCAGCAATTCAATCCCTATTGTTGATCACTGCCGATTTTGATAAATTAATGCCTGATTGGACTAGGTTATTAAAAAATAAAAAAAATAAAAAATAAAATAATAATGATAATTGAAAGTTGGTGGGTCACGTGACCCACCAGGACCACTGTGGGTCCGCCCCTGATTGTATGGAATGATTTTTTTTTCTTGTTTCAATTATTTTTAGAAATGAAAAATTATCTATCACATATAGTTTTCCATCAATACACCATGAAAATGCTACAATGGCCCATGAAAATTTGAGATTTTTTTATGAGAAGTTGCCAAAAGGGAACCAGAAATTCACACCTCAACAGTAAAAAAAAAAAAATGAACTGGGCGATCACCAGTACAAATTTAGATGACCTCTATGTACATAGTTTTTCCTCGAGTTCCAAAGTGTGAGCCTGGGCGATCGTTTAGCCCAATTTTCCTAATATTACATTTTTTTTCCAGTTATTTTCGTATTTACTTGATACACTGATATGATGTTTGATTATTCCAAATTATTTATTATTATCTTATTAAACAACATTTCAATAGTTATTTTAATGTAATATTTTATTTATACTTTTCTAGTATAGTATAATATATTTAGTATTACATCGGGGATGTTCTGATATGAATGGCATACTTTTAGAGGCAAACATTAGAAGTTAGTACTCGAGTGTTAACATATAAATGCCACTTGAGCATATAATGGTTGTGTGTGTTGACACACTCAGTTCTGGAATGTCTTGTGGTAAAAAATATGTATAACTCTGTGTATTATTCGAAACACTGCTACTTTCTGAATTCTTTTTACTCAGCGCTGCAGCTGATGGTTTATTTATTCATGCTCGTTTCATTTCTTTTGATTTTAGATATTTCTCTGCTCGAGTATGGAAATTTGTAGTCTACTTTGATCTCGTTTTCCACAGACAGCACCAATTTGTTGATAAAAATCAAATGAACAAATCTTACTGAACTATCTACAATTTTTAGTTCCTAAACTTATTCATTTGGATGCTCAAACAACTATAAGAAATAAAATAGTCATTTGAGAGTGAGATATTTGAATTGCATGCTTTCTTCGAAGGGGTATTTATAGATTTTCATCTAAATTTTTGGGTAATTTGGTCATTTTGAGAAATGGACAGATGACAACTCCTTATTGGCTATGTTCTGATTGTTTCGATTAAGAGTCACGTTTTATTCTCTTGCCTATGTACCCTTTATTGACAGACCATAGCCAACATTGGATGCTAAAAATGTTTTGTAACTTTTAGACAAGTCTTTTGCTTCTTCATTCCTTTCGCATGTCGCTTTACAAGTCATCAATGGGGATAACTCATGCGAGATGTATTTCTTAGTTCAATAGTGGTTTATATTCTAGTATAGTGTCTTGAGGTGTTATAGTGACTAGGATGGATACATTGTGGAATCTTAAGTTGTTGTAGAAACTAGAGTAGACCCACAAAAGCATCGGAAATAACGTAATTATTATTGACTTTATCGATATTTGAACTATACTGTAAATCGTAGTGGAATTCTGGGCCCAAAAGATAGAAGATGAATAAGCTGAGATATTAAGTAAAGGATAAGACATCATGCATCTTATTATGTTTATGATCATGCATATCGTTACTTATGGAGCTCTTGCTCATATAGTTTTGCATTGAAGGCATGACAATGCATATACTAGAGGTAAATGCCTAGTCTCAAATGACGGGACGATAATGTACTAGGAACTTGATTGGGATTTACTAGGTCCACATTCACGGAATCTCGAAAAGGATAAATCAGATTCTAATGAATAATTTAGCTTTAAAAAATTAGTTCACTATATTATATCCCCTTGATTCCAAACTCTCTCATGCTTTCTATTTGAAATAAATATTACATTATTTTCTAAACTACAATGTTTTTATAAATTATGTATAAGTTAAATATTAATGAAATAACATGAAAGGTATGTTTAATTAGCTAAAGGGAAAATTGCAGTCGAGGTACCAAACTTATCGTTTATTAGCAGACTTTTCCCAAACCTTTAGTTTGTACCACCGGAGATACCAAATCTTTAAAAAATGTGTGGGGCCAGTCCAAAATGACGGTTTCCGTCTGTTTGACCGCCAAAACCGTCAGTTGACCCCTTTAATGATAATTTCAAGAATTTTCTCCAAATAAGTGAAGGGCAACATGGTCATTACACACATTTCTCTCCTATTATATACTTCACTGTTTATTTCCCTCCATTTCTTTATCACTATATATTACCTACCTTCTCTCTTCCAGGTAGTAAAAAAAAATCAGCAAGAAGATGGAGGGGAATGTATGCAGATGTGGTTCCCCAGCGCAGATGAAGACCTCGTGGATGAACTTGAACCCGGGAAGAAGATTTCTCACTTGTCCTCGAAGCCAAGATGTGGGTGGATGCAACTTCTTTATGTGGTGTGACCCTCCGATGTGTGAGAGATCGAAGGAACTGATTCTTGGTCTATTACGAGCTAGGAGGGAAATGGAAGCTAAAATCGACACCCTTCAAGCAACAAGACCAAATGTGTGGAAGATCTGGCTCTTCAACTTTGTGTGTGGAGTGTTTGCAAAATGGGTTTGTTCCTAGGTATGTAGGGTCAGATTGTAGGATTTTAGTTTTTTGTTCTAGAAATTTGAGCTTAGGGTTTCGAAATGAAGCCATGTGCTAGATGTTGTGAAATGTATACGTAAAAAAGGAAAAATTGTGTTGTACATTTTGACTTGAAATTTAACGATATTTTCCTAGCCTCTATGTCAAATGCGAAATTAAAAGAGCAGATTACACTTCAAACTTATCTAAAGAAGGTGCAGTATAGGTACCAAACCTTATAACGATTCGCAGAATCAGTACCAAACCTTTTCTAATGGTTTCAGACAGAGTACCGAACTTTTAAAAACATTGCAGTAAAGGTACCAAACGTTTGATAATACGTTCATAGGAAGTATCAAACATTCTCATATATTTCATAATCGCCTGCACATCAGATCTTACGAATACAATTTCAGAAACCAACAACGAAAAGTAGAAACATAATGTAAGATATTCGACATCAACATTATCATCACATTGAACAATTTTATCAAACATTCCAGTTACATCTACAAAATACACAGCATTGGAAGCATATATTTCCAATTCAGTTTACAAAAAACCACAGCATTTCCCCAAAAAGGTAACTATACAAGAGAAACCACATGATGTTCAAGATTGCGATCCTCTATGCTTGGACTTCTTTGTCTGTGACTTGGAGGTTTGCGTTGAATGTGCTTTTCTCTTCCCCTTTGTTGATCTGGTATGTGTATCTTCTTGTGTGGTTGGTTGAGACTGTTGCTGTGAACTATCTTCACCAGGCAGTGCCTCCTTACAGCTTCTTTTGTTATGTCTCGACCCTCCACGTCGTTTACACGTCATCTTCATGCCAATCCTTCCCATCTTCATTCCTGTAGGTGGCTCTGCCTGTGACCACTTCCTCAATTTTTTGGGTCTGCCAGCCTGTTTTCTCTTCTGAGGTTGAGTGAGAGGATGCTTTCCCAATTTTGGCCACAGTTCAGGCCCTGACATCGGGTGGATCACTGGAGAGTAACATTTCAGGTATGTCTCCTTGCTATACCATGGGTCGATGTACTCATATATGCCAATATCCCCTGAAAGCATGCCTGATATTGCATGGGGACATGGTATTCCAGTGAGCTGCCATTTTCTGCAAGCACGTGCATGTTCTGTCAAGTCAACGCTCCACCTCAAACCGTCTCTGCTGCTTATCTCAAATTTCTGGTTGCCAGCATAGTCTGCCTTCAAGTGCCTTGCCTCAGACTTAGCCTTCTCAATGATTTTCACAATTCTTGGCCCGAATGCATGATCCCACCTCTCTGCCGCTTCCCTTTTTGCATTCATCCTTATCATTTGCTAATGTCGAATTTTCTCTGGCATGGAGATGATGGGCCTGTCTTTGGCAACAACAATGGAAGGGTTGAATGCCTCACACAAATTATTAAGAAGATTATTACATCTCGAATGCTCTTCAAAATGGGATCTAGTCCACTGGGAAGGAGGTTTTTCAAGGAACCAGTTGTAAGCCTCTTTACTTATGTCTTTTAACTCATTCATTGCACTCTTCCACTCCGGCACTGTTGTTGCCCTTGCTGCAGTCCAAAATAGGTTCTTAAGTGCCAGACCTTTGTGTGCCAAGGTGAAATTGCTATAAAGATGTCTTGCACAACACCTATGCTCCGCTCCTTCACAGTATTGACTTATGGAATCCACCAAACCCTTTTGTTTGTCGAAAATGAATGTCCAAGCTCGAGGGTTGTGCATCCCTATGTCATCAACCAACAATTCTATGAACCATTGTCAGTTTGTTTTGTTCTCTGCATCCACAACTACCCATGCTAACGGGAACATACAATTCTCACCATCAATGCCAACAGCTACCAACAACTGTCCACCTTCTGTAGATTTTAGGAAGCATCCATCCAACCCAACAACTGGCCTGCACCCAGCCTTAAACCCTTCCTTACAAGCCCCTATGCAGATGTACAATCTCTTAAAAGTATGTCCCGAACCTTCGATTTGGACTGTACTGCCTGGATTTGTTCTCTTCAATTCCTCACCGTAATCCCATAAAATTTTGTACTGCTCAGCTACAATCCCATTAATAACTTCTGCACATTTCGATCTTGTCCTGTAGAACTGATGCTTTGAAATCTCATACATGCAGTCCGCTTTCACAGTCTCCATAAAACTACTCATTGGAATGTTTGGATCAGACCTAAATTTTCTCACGTACTTCTTTGCCAGAAAACCTGAATTAACCTTCTATTTTGCCACACCATGGTACATGTGTGCTCATCTACAAATGTGTTAATTCTAAGACTCTTGTCAGATTGTTGGTACGTATACAAAACCCAAGGACAATTATCTTGACACCGAACTCTCAACTGTGTCCTCATATTTTTCATGTATCTCAATTTCCTAAAATTTTTGACTGAGTATTGAACTACTGCATTCCTTAGAATCTTGACGTTGTCGAATTTCATCCCTGGAAGAAATGAATTAAACCAGAATGCGTTATCATCCAAATAAATTAAACCAGAAATGAATTACACAAAACAGTGGACATTACCTAGCTTGAACTGTGGATCTTCCATATCAGTTGCAGGGTTAAACCAGCACACATTCTTCCTTCTGGCAGATGATCCCTCAGCCTCGGTATCACTGGGTAAGCTTCTAAGCTTGCTGGAGTCTTCGTATTCTGTTCCAGATTCTTCCCCAACAGCTGCCTCCCCTTCCTGCATATCCCTTACACCTTCCTGCTCACCACTTGCACCAATGTCAAAACCTTCACTCAACCTGAAATATGCGTTTTCATCATTATCCTCCACAGCAATATTTTCTTCCTGCTCGTACTCCGAGTCAGTGAATTCTTCTCCCAAAATACCCTCTTCATATTCATCATCCAGCTCAGGACCTTCACCAAACTCCATATCAGTTTCAGTAGCCTGTACCTCTAGTTCGGCATCATGCAACTCATATTCAGCAGCTTGCTGCTGAGGTCCAGAAACATGCACATCAATTTCAGCAGGCTGTACCACTGCTTTGGCATCATGTTCAGCAGCCTGCGCCTCTTGTTCAGCAGCATGCAGCTCCTGCTGAGCCTGCTGTTGTGGTTCAGCGTCATGCAACTCATGTTCAGACCTCAACTATGGTTCAACATCATGTGGTTTCTCTGGTTCAGCAGCATACACTTCTGATTCATGTAAGTCTATGTCAGCCCCTATAAAATCAACCTCTGTATACTCATGCTCTGTTCCATGCACTGTATAAACTTCCTCTTCATCTGCTTCCATGTCATCCACTTCATCAACTACATACACGTCATCACCTTCTACTGATTCATTAAAAATCTCAATTGTATAGCATGGTTGCTGCTCATTCAATGCTTCACCAGACTTTTGAACCTTCACTAACTCCTCACCAGTCTCACAATCAAACACTCGAACATCCTTCTATTTTGTTTCATCCCAAAGCAACTCCAAAACCTCAACTACAGGCAAGCAATACAGTTCAGCTGTCCTATTATCACCAAGCCACTTCACTAAATTCATGAAATCTGAGTCTTTAACCAACCAAAATGAACCTTCACTTATTCTTTTCTTCTCCATCTTGCACAGATATCTAATTCTATCAGAATATCCTAACATCTTCACGGCATTGTCCAAAAGAAATCTATTGAAGAAATCAGGGTCGATATAGTCTATATAACTTATTTTTCCATGCTCATACACAAAATTTCTCATCTTCTGCAATAAAATTCCACCATGATGAAGCCGTATGCTGAAGTACTTTGAATTCTCCCCGCAAAAACACCCAAAAAAGGAAGTTAAGCCCTAGCCCTTTTCAGTTCGAGCAACGAACATGTGCAGAAAAGATAGTACACAAGCATTACGCTCTAATACACCAAATCACTTAAAATTTTTGAATTCCCCAGTACGTGAACACAATCGAACAGGGGAACTTCATAATCATACAACTTCACACCGTAAATTGAAAATAGGGGAAGACACTTACCATACACGGGTTAGGGAAGAGAGCCCGAATGTGGGCTGCAATGTCCACTGGATGTTCATCTTCTTCGAAGTCCATTTCGTCTTCTTTGTGGGTTTTCGCAGGTTCCATAGTGGATGGTGAGTGGAAGGAAGTTGCAACTGACGTGTTTGATGTTGAGGAGGGAAATATGTGTAATAACCATGTTGCCCTTCACTTATTTGGGGAAAATTCTTGAAATTATCATTAAAGGGGTCAACCGACGGTTTTGGCGGTCAAACAGACGGAAACCCTCATTTTGGACTGGCCCCACACATTTGTTAAAGGTTTGGTATCTCCGGTGGTACAAACTAAAGGTTTGGGCAAAGTCTGCTAATAAACGAAAGGTTTGGTACCTCGGCTGCAATTTTCCCTTAGCTAAAATAAAGTAAAATAATGATTTCAAGGTCAAATAATTACATAGTGTACATAAGTTAACATTATATCATATGAAAATTATTTTTAGATTGATGTCAGAGTTTATTATGGTATTATTTTATTATTTCAAATATTTAGTATTGAGATTAATTAAATCCATAGAAAAACAAAATAAAATTTAGGTCGCTTCAATATTCCACCCAAAGTTCATGCATTGTATATGCAAGCCACAATTTTACAATTACCTTTGTTGACATCCATACGCGCCTAATATGGAATAATTCTAGATTCAATTAAAGGTCCCCCCCCCCCCAAAGAATGTGAAATTTCATTGTTATTCTCTGCAATTACTTTGTTATTAGAATATCGATCAATGGTAATCACAGTCTTTATTACTATGTATCAGTTGATAAATTGTAGACATATATTATTTATCAGTACGTGTCAATATTCTAGAAGAATATTATGTCAATACTTTGAATAAAAATAAATTTTATATAAATTTCGAAAAAGGAAATATCGTATTGTCCTATAGAAGCCCGTTTCATATTAATATTTTTAATGAATATTTTGTTTACTCCTAAATGCCACAACTATATATATTAATATTTTTAAGAATATAATAATATTGCTCTAGAAGAGCATAAATCTTTTATGTAGCAAGAATCCTGAAAACCATAAGTTTACAAATAGCGAAATTATTAAAAATATAATATGCATATTATTAAAGTAGAAATTTTCTAGACGAATATTGTGGTAATGCATATATCTATGAGAATTTTTTGGTGTTGTTTCTCAATAATCATAACTTTATATTTTATCAATATTTCAAAAAATGTTGTATTAATAGAAGAAATATAACATCAACAATTTCAATGTGTTTAAAAGAATATGATATTGATTATTTTGGAAGAAATAAAACATCAACATTAAAATATTTTAGGAAATATTATATTGGTCTTGAATTTTAATTACTACAAGTCAAAGTTGAACATGGATTGCATTTAATTATGAAATGCTTTATAAGTACTCTAAAAATTATATTTGAATATACGTGAATGTTAATTAATTTAGATTTAATACCAGGAAATATATATGTGGCAATTAGTGTTAAATCAATTTATTTAATTTTTAGTTAAGTAAAATAGGATGTTATGAAATCCATTTTTGAATGTGAAATTCTAATTAACTTATAATTTAAATTAATAATACAGAAATATATATAAAAGAAGATGAATATTAATTAAATGAGCATGATTGGTGACTAATTGAGAATTAAAGCTAGGAAATTCATACACTAATGAGAGTACACATGTGAAATGAATCAGTCAATTATATAGGCACATTGATGGTAAATAAGTTTTTGAATAGATTAAATACATATTGAAAAATGAAAAGTAATGCACTATTAAAATAGTTGAATTATAATAGGGCTAAAATCCTCCAAAATGATTCTCAGTTGATGTAATATTTAATTCCAATTAAGTAAAATTGGATATTAATTAGTATACATGGACGTGAATAATGAAATGCTTTCTTAAATGTGAAATTATAATTAATTTATAATTAGAATTAATAATACGGAAATGCATAAATGAACATGAATATTAATTAAATGAACGTGAATGTTAATTAATTGAGAATTAATTATGGGTAATTCATACATCAATGAAAGCAGACAAGTGAAATGAATTTTAATTAACTTATAATTATAATTAATAACACCAAAATGCATAAATGAAAATGAATGTTATTTAAATGATTAAATTTTAATTAATTGAGAATTAATAATGTGTAATTCATTCATTAATGAAAGTACGGGTGAAATAAATTTTAATTAACTTATAATTATAATTAATAATATTGAAATGCTTAAATGAAAATGAGTATTAACTAAATGAGTGAATGTTAATTAATTGAGAATTAATAATAGGTAATTAATACATTAATGAAAGTATACAAGTGAAATGAATCTATCAAAAATACATTTACATTGATGGTAACTAAATGATTATATAAATTAAATACATATTGAAAAACGAAAAGTAAAATATTATTAAAATAATCAATTTATAGTAGGGCTAGAATTGTCTAAAATATGATACTCACTTGTAGAGGTGGATCGGATCTTTGTTGGGCTAAGAAATGAAACAATAAAATGGGTAATTGGGTCAAAAATTAAAAAATTAGAAATGAAACAAATTATTGGGCCAAAAATTTGGATTTAGAAATTGTTAATTTGTTTTAAAAAATTAAAATTAAAATAATTTGATTTATTCAATATAAAAAAAATTGAAAAGATTCGGTTCTTTTTCGGTTCTTGGTCTAGAACCGAAAAATGAACTGTACCAGTCGGTTCTCAATTCAAATACCAGTTCGGGTATTTAATTTGATAAGAACCGTCGGGTTCAATTCGATTGGTTCGGTTAGGGAGATTTGCCCAGCCCTACTCACTTGATGTGATTTTTAATATATTATAGATTATTCTTAAACAAGTAAAAGTTAGTATATTAGTATTTTCTATGAGTTCATCTCGAAAAAGCACAATCACAATGTCTTACATTTTGATTTTTTTCAAAAAGAATATGATATAAAGTTTTAGAGCTTGTTTGGTAAGGATTTTGATAATTGATTTTTTTACCTTTAGAAATGAAGTGGATCCTACCTGTAAGAGAAGAATTAAAATATGACGGTTGAAATAGTGAAATAATGGTCAAGAAATTGATTTTAAATGGTTTTTAATCCTAACAAACAAGCACTTAATTTATGTTCATGTATGGACTAACAATAATGATCAAAAGGTTTGAAGCCGCCTTCTTATTTTCTACAAAGTTTGAATTCACTCTCTTATTAAGTGAAACTTGTGAAGCCTTTTTCTTAGACAATGAACTTTAACATGAAAATGGGTTGCCAAACTTTTGAGGCCTGCGGTCCTTTTAAGAAATAAAAGACTCAATGGATTGACCTTGTCCAACACTAATTTGTAAACAATTTCTGAAATTAAGTAAGTCTTCTTGTACTGCGATCTTTGAGCGCATCCTAGATATGAACTTAAAGATCTACACATCTCTCACAAGAATAAAGATATTTACGTCTTTTCAACTCACTATACTATCTTTTTACCAAAAAAATGGCGTATTTTTATTACTATTGATTGTGGGAACTTTCAAGCTCAGTATAGTTATATAACATGGGATATCATTTTAGTTTTAACCAATAAGTTCCCCTTACTAGGTCAAATTCTGTTGATTTAATTTTATATTGGCCAATTTTGGCCCAAAATATTGAAGTCCTGTTATTTTGGAATTATTCATTTGATGCCTAATAACAATTTTGCCAGATTTTTAGTGTATATGGTGAAGATACCATGTTGACATTGTTAATATTTCACATAATTGGAATCCATGTGTATTTTCTTTCCTTTTGGAGTGCAATTTATTTACTAATATATTTTATATAACTTGTAACAAAATATTTTAATAAATAAGCATGATATTGTATTGGATCAAAGGAATAATGCTATTTGCAGTCACTCATTGTCGCAGTCGTTCTATGTAAGTATACATGTGACGGTTAATGATTTGATATATAATGTACGAAAAAACTATCACATTAGTACATCAAATCACAAACCGTCATGTAGGATGTCACGTAAGGCAATTACCACAGTGAGAGACTATGAATAACATTACTCAGATCTAAATTCATGCATTTGTTAATTCATAATATTTTTCAGAAGCCATATTTTCCATGTACTTTTTCAATCATGAAAAACATATATTTCGACATATTTATATATGTTAATTTGCATTAACTAGTCATGTTATATGAAATAAAATATTATTTTGACTTTTATAACTATGAGAAAGTGATTATATATGTCAACATTCTAGCTTTAAATACGTATAAGTCAGATTTGTGTTGTACAAGTAAAATTGAAATAACTACTATATTGAACTAGAATTGAATGTCATGAAGATTTATCATTTGGCACAATCGGTTAGACCATCATACCATCAATAATGATGCGAAAACTATTGAAAATTTGAATAAACTTTAATTGAAGAATAAGAAGAATCTTTCATTATATGTAACTACGTTTATTAAATGCCTCCAATTAATTAATAAACCAACCTTTGTTCTTAGTGAAAGTTTTATTACATGTAGCAACATTGTTGTGCATAACGCCAACAATAAAGTTCATCTTGTTATAATTGACCTACAGATATAGTCAAGCACCTAATATTTCCCATACTAGGGATTATATAAGACGATACACACTAAAAGTTCAAAAGATAATTCAATTACAAAATGTATTTGTTGACCTAAAGGGAGTAACCATAAACTTACGTACCAATTGTAAAAGCTCTAGCTTGGATAATGTCCATGTAGGACAATCTATATCAAAATTTTATATCTATTGAATCCAAGGCACACTTCGACTGTGATACATCAATAGATATTAAAGAGAAAATTCCTGAAAAAAAGGAGCAAACAATATAAATAGTCTAATTGAGTAGATGTATACTCTTGGAAATCATATAGATATAACTAATTATAAAATCCTAGAAGCGGTTTAGGTACATGAAATTTTATAAATGAATCAAATATCACACTGGGAAAAGAAATGAAATAAAAAATAAGGCCATCAACAACATATTTTTAGTGCAATATCACATGCAATATTATGAACGAAAGCTAGTATTTTGAATCAAAATCTTTCAATGAATGTTCAAGCAGAAACGATTGTCCAAAATGAGGACACAATCCAAGAAAGATTGAGCTTGCTAGTTGCTAGGAAATTATGAAGTTTGAACTCTACTGTAAAGATAGTAATACTTGTGTAAAAAGAAAATGAAAAAAATGAAGTAAAATATAATAATTTGCAAAGACATATAAGTGCATAAATTTTCCTATGGATGCAATCACTAGTTGATATTGTTATCTTTATCTTAGCAATGTATGAAACTTGATATGCACCCAATAGATGTGGTTATTAACAACTTATATGGCATGCATGTAATAATATCTACATAAAGTCTTTAAATGATTTATTATGCTCGAGTTTTCAAGAAACTTATGCAATTAAAGTACAGAGATATTTTACAATTTGTAATTACGCAATATAATCGTCTTATCCATAAAATGTTAGATGATGATGAATGACTTATTTGTTATTATCTAGATGTAAATAGTTGTTTCATGCTCCATGAGATAAAGAAGAAAACCAAATTCGAAAGAAAATTTCCTATCAAATCCTCACCCCATCCCCAGGATCCCTTAAGAAGAAAGAAATAGAGTATGAATATGACATGGAAGAAGAATCAGAACTAAAAATGATCTATTTCTCACTGAACCTCCCTTTTGATGATGAGGTATTCATATTAGTAATCAAATTAATGAGCTAATTCCAATACTAAAACTACTGGAACACAGGTAGACGAAGAAGATAAAGTGGCCCAGAGTGACAAATTGAAGAATAAGAAAATTTCTGCTTCGGGAATGATGAACAGAATACGAAAAATCTTGGTGAAGAATATGTAGCTCAAGGAAACAAGATTACGAAGGTAATATTTATTTGTTGTCATTTCATGATGCCCTAAACTTAATTGTGGTTCAGACGGTCTGCAAGGGTCTAGGGTTTTTTCTCTAGTTTTATAATTTTGATTTGTTAAGTTGTGCGATCCAAAAATTTGGGGATTTTGAGATCTTGGATGAAATAAATCTCATTTACTGGGGTTCGGTTTTGAAACTTTGTTAAAGAATATATATATTTTGGGACTTAGCTGCATTTCTTCCGTAACTTAGGTGTGTTAGATTGATATTATCCTCAATTTTAGCCTCTGTTTGGGAAGAATCTGCAAACGGTTTAATTATAAATAAATAGAAATTAATCGATGGATAAGTATATATTACTTGTGGGTCCATTGAAATGTATTGTTGAAAATGAAGTTTGAACTTTTATAGATGATTTATAAATTTTGCCAAATGAATGTCTAATATCTTTTCAAGTCTTACAAATCACCCAAACCAAACCTGCATTCTAGTTCCCTTGACCTTAGAACTAGATTCTCACAAAATCTTGGGATCCTTGACACAGAGTAAACTATGACCATAGGATTATCTTGCATGTTATCTTCTAATTCTGCTTGCAATTGTGATATAAGTAGCTGAAGGATTTGATGTTTCTATCAACTTCATAATCTTCCTATTTGGAAACCTCTGCAAAAAGGGAATAATGGATACAAAGAGGGCTATCCCTTTGGGAAGTTTTTTTCCACGACAATGTGACACAGTGACATCAAGGGTCAGTGCTCAGATTAGGTCGTAAAGCTGCACACTTTTTTCAAATCCTTCTTTATTTCTTTTTACTCGTGTTCACAAAATTATTATTTCGATTCAAATTCACAATTGTACTGTTCGTAACAAGTAATAAAGTTGAAATTAGAGTTCTGAATGTCGTTCCACAGAGATTGAGTTAGCTTAATTTTACCAAATTACCAAACGTGATTTTTGTAACGTGATTATACCTAACCTATACTATGTATGTAAATGTGTATGAATTAAATAAATTAAAATGTAAATTGAAGTTTGAATGCAAATTTAATAAAACTCACAAATGAAAGGCGTACTAGGATTGTGAATACACATGCAACGCTTACTTTTAACTCTAATTCTACAAATTGACAACACTCTTGAAGTTTTGAAGAATCAATGCCCCTATTCTGTCCAACAATTTCTCTCGGGTAATGGTGAACCTACTCTCATAGACCACCCAACTATATTTCTACAATGGATGCAAATATACAAGAATGCATGAAGTTTTGTGAACATTTAGAGATTCATGTAGTGCATAACGGTATATCTCTATCCCCTATCAAACCCTACGATGATTTATACCTTGTCAAGCCTATTTTTCTTCTCTCGAATGCATGAAATAAGCCACCAAACTCACATAATCACGTAAACTTAATTATAGAAGAATTTAATTGCATATAAACCATTCAAAATCCAAGAAACATGTTCTATTGCAAATATTGTAGAACTAGAAGTCAAAAGTTTACATCACAAGGTTCATCGTTCTCTGAGTACAGAAATTCCTAGCCTAACATAGAAAAAATAATAAAATACATAGAAATTTGAAGAAACGACATCACCGGGTTAATAGTCTACTTGAAATCCCATTGCTCTTCATGTTTCTCTTTGTTATTGTAGCTCAAATTCACCTTCAATATATGTTCTTGTGTTTCCCAATACGTTCTCCCTTTTAATTGATGGCTCTATGGTTTCTATATCTGTCTCGTGACTTGTTTCCATAAGAGTTTGAAACAGAGAAGAAAATTGAAAATTTCACATCAGAATAGTACCATACAACTGCATGGTTCACTTGAATGGTGCCTGCCAAGTATCTGAGTACCACCATACGACGGCATGGTTATGTGTCTTTTTCCAAAAATGGCGTTTTTGTCCCCGATTTCCACTCTCTTGCATATTGACTTTTTTTCTCATTCTTTCTTCTCCCAATACTTCAAGTCTTTAACAATTTGTTCATTGATCCTTTAACGTCTTCATTTATGCTTTTGATCCATCTTTTGGTTATTTGCATTTCGATCCTTGAACATTCATTTTCTTTCATTTTGGTCCTTTTTCGTTTCTTTTATCTTGATTCCGTCATATTCATCAATATCGTCCTACATAATGAAATTATACAGAATTAAGCTACAATTCAAATATTTTGATCAACATTGTGGTCAAATAAGTGTGTAAAAACGCACTTATCAACCCGATTTCGCAATCGTTGCAATAGTATTTTTTTTTTTACCTGGTAATGAACCTTAATGTGAAAGTCATATGAATCAAACATTTCCCAAACAATTTGATGACTGTAAAATTTTGTAAAAGGGCTCAAAAGTTGCTAAATATTGTACTTTGGCATGCTTGTTTGGAAAATTAGATGACTTGTTTTTTAATTGTTGGGATTTTGTTACCCAATCGAGATAATATATAGAAACCAAACCACAAACAATCAAAAATAGTAAAAATCAATGTAACAAATGGTCACTCGGTTCATCAAAAGTCTACTCTAGGAGGCTTAGAAGTAAGAACCTGTCACTATGTGCAAGAACCGCATAAGAGAGAGTTTTAAGTTTAGAGTACAACAATCTAATCACTACTCAACCGACTAATCATCGATCAATAAAAGATCTCACGAAACTATCCCTAATCAATGCAAGACCAAGACACAAGTGTAGTAAGTTCTTTACAGTTCAAAACTGACCCAAAAGGCCCCGAAAGCTTCATGTCAAGAACACTAGACACAAGCCAAATACAACTTGAAATCACCCCAAACCACAAGCCACAAATCAAAGGCCAAGATCTGATTTACAAAGAAAAAGAAGAAATTGCAGATCTGAAGTTGAGAAATAAGATTTACGGTGAGAGAAAGAGAATTGTTAGAGAGATGGAACCCAAAGTCAAAAATGAAAGAATGAATCCTTCAAAATGGGCCAGCCCAAGAATCAAAGGCTTTCAATTGGTCTACAGCCGTTGATCTTCATCAACAGTCCAAATGAGTTGCCAAGAAACACAAATCTAGGTAAAGGCAAATAAGCCAGCCCATGTGTGCCAAGTGCACAACAAGTTAGAAAATGACTTTCCCCTTACAAAAACGTGTTTTAGGTCTTTGAAAACATATTGTACAATCTTCACCTTGTTTTCTCAAATTCCCAACTCTCTCTAATTGCTAAATACATGTGACGGTATTTTACCCAACATCATTGCCCTGGGTACTTGCAAAAGATTAACCCGTATCAATATGTAGTAAAGACAAAAATGATTTAAGCCCCCATTTTCTGGAAATGAAAATGGGTGGAATAATGTTTTTTTTTTAAATGAGTGGCTAAAAAAGAAGGAAAAGTTTCCGATTTACGTGTAATATTATTTTATGAAAAAATGTATGGTTGAAAATAGAAGAAATAAAAATATAATGTAATGTAATTTAATTTAATGGGGACCAAACGGGAGCTAAACATACCAATAGTTAGAATTTTGGTTCCCATATCAGATAGGTTCTCACTTCAGTATGAATTTTTCAAGTGTAACCTCACTACATGTCTCTCATATAAAGTGATACTCCAGTTTTACATAAAAGCAAAGTACTTTGACTATCAATGAAAATAATGGGTGATTCTTATAAAATTCACTATTAGTAAAAATAATTGGTGATTCTTATAAAAATTCAACTCCCTCAAAATTTCCTTTAACTAGATACATTTTTTTACAGATTCGATTATTGTCACATATTCAGCCTTCCTGCTTGATACTATGACAAGAGATTGAAGTTGTTACTTCCATGTGATGCAATTATTACCAAGTGTGAAGAAATAGGCTACAATAGGCTTTCTTTGGTCTTTATCCCTAGCAAAATTCAAGTCTACATAGCCCTTCAAAGTAAGATGTTCAGATCTCTTTTCAAACACCAGTCCCATATTTAATATCTTAGCTATGTATCTTAGAAGCCATTTTAACCAGCCCAATGAAGTTTTCCCAGATTAGACATGAATCTATTTAAGAAACTTATAGCATAAGCCAAAACAGGCCTAATAATGATCATAAAAAACATGACTGTAAAAGCCCAAGAATAACTAACAAGAATGGGGTGAATTATTATCTAACACTTTTTAGAAAATAATTGCAAATTTAAACAATAGCAAACAAAATAATATGCAAGCAAGATAACACAAGAAAATAATGAGTAGATGGGAGAGAAAGCGCAAACGATGTAATTATGGAGGATCGATCCAAACAACGATCTACGTCCCATGTTACCAAACTTTTCGTCACGAGTAACGCCTTTTTCACTATTATTGATTGACTTATAGCACAATCCAACCCATACAATGCTTCCGGTGACTTACAACCAAGGAGTACCTATCATTTTACAATGTTGAAATTTTCAGGACTCAACACGACGCATAATCAAATACAAGAGAAGGAAAAATTACAAGTGAAAGTTTCTCTCTAAATAAATGATACAGTCACAATTAAATACCAAGAGATAAATAGGCTTTACACTTCAATAATTTGCAAAGAATATAGCTCAAGTGTTTGTTTGAAAAACTTTAATAGAGACGAAAGATTTTTTACAAATTTTAATCACTCAAAAGTTTTTCAAGAATAAAATATTTTGATCTTCTAAAGATTGATAAATGAGGTAGTTGAGATCAATAAAAACCTTACTAAATTGATCTTAAAAGTATATAAATGAATGCAAAGTGAGGGGTATTTATAGTTGTAGAATCGTCAGAAAATCTGTCCAATCCGACAAGCGTATTGATGTTTGCTATAGTATCGGACTACCCATTAGCCATTGTAATTCAAAACGGTTAAAAGATTTACCGTTGGCTTTACTGAACATTCGCTAAGGCCGATTTTGGTAAAAATTTCTTCTTCAATGATTTTTACAAAAGTAATTCTTTGAAGGACCTTTTTACTAGATTTTTCAAGATAAGTGGCATTTTATAATATAAGATTGAAATCGTTATCTTAAGAAATTATCTTATGTAAATATTTTTGTGAGATGAATTTTCTTATGTATAAAATCGATACTTGAGCCTTTTAAGATTCATTGCCAAATATTGAAGCATATTACCTTGACATATGAGATTAAAATGTCTAAGTCGACTTTCTTCAATGAGGCTCCTCGTCTTGGCGTGCATGCTAGACTTATGTTTTTGAGTTTCATTTCGATAGTAATCTTCATAACATCGATTTTACTTCCATGTCAATCGTTGCTTGCGAATTACTTTGTTTCGAACTTTAACTCTTCAAATTTGATTTGCAATATTCGCTATGAGCACTCGAATACAATTTTTTAGAAATAAATGCAATTTTGTTTGTGATAATCAAAACGAGAAGTCAACTATAGGTCAACAGACTGATCCTACGACATTAGCATATGGGATATTCTTTATTTCTTTCATTTCATTTTCAATTTTAGGTGATTGAAATGATAATAGATTCATATGGACTGCAAGAGGTATATTAACATGCTTAACTTCTTTTATGCCAAATTTGGTTATAACTTGATTCAAATAAGCACTTTGAGCTACAGTTAAAATATTCTGTTGCCTACTTCTGTTAATAACCATTCCCAAAATTTTCTTAACATTTCTCAAGTTTTTCATATCAAATTCACACTTGCAAAGCTTTTGAAGTCTCAAAATTTCTACTTTTTTGGAGCTAGCCAATAGCATGTCATCAATATATAGAAGTAGTAAAAATTTACTATCAGCCCTAATATTGTTATAGTATAGAAAGTGATCATATTCACTTCTTTTGAAATCAATGTTCAACACGTGTCAAATCTACTGTATCATAGTCTTGGGCTTTGTTTGAGCACATACAATGATTTTTTCAACTTGTAAACATAATCTTCCTTTTCTTTCACCTTAAACCCTTGGGGTTGACTCATATAGATCTCATCATCTAACTCACCGTGTAAAAAAGCTGTCTTGACATCTAATTGTTTCAAGATCCCAATTGAATTGAACAGCTAGTGCAAGAATCAATCTTATGGTCTTGTATTTGACAACCGAGAAGAAGATCTCATTATAGTCAACACTCTCTTTTTTAGTAAGGCCTATGGGTACAAGCCAAGCTTCATATCTCGAAGGGTCAGAAGAAGTAATCCCATCCTTTAGTTTGAAAATTCATTTACATTGAACAACTCTTTGATTTTTATGTTTCTTTACTAATTTTCATGTGTTATTTTTAAGTCAACACTCTTTTTTAAGTAAAGCCTATGGCCACAAGCCAAGCTTCATATCTCAAAGGGCTAAAAGAAGTATTCCCATCCTTTAGTTTGAAAATCCATTATCATTGAACAACTCTTGATTTTTATGTTTCTTTACTAATTTTCATGTGTTATTTTTAAGTAAAAATTTCTTTTCTTCTTTTATTGTATGTTTCCATTTCTCAAATTTAGAGCTATTCATAAGCTCTTCATAAGATGAAGTTTCCGAATACTCTAAAGATTCACTGAGATAAGGACAAAGTTAGTCAAGTTATTTATTTCATATCTTGGATTTGGTTTGACTTACCTCATTTCCCTATCTCTGATAATTGATAATCTTAAGCAATTGTTTTAACGGTGGGAACATTTGGGCTTTCAATTTCTATCTCAACCTCAGTTTGTCATAGATCTACTTTATCTTCCTGCGTGTTAACACATTTTCATCAAGTTGTTGAACATTGGCTTCAATATTTTCAAGTTAAGTGACGTTTAGCCTTGCTAGCTTTATCTCACTTCGCGAAGTAGTCTCTTTAGTTTGTTCTTTAGAATTATCAATTTTATTTTTCGTACATTGTATTTCAAATTCAGTAAATACCACATTTTTGCTGTTAAAGATCTTAATGCCTTGCACACCCAACACTTACAACCTGTACCCCATCACAACTTTTGGGCACCCAAGCATAACAACTCTAGGGTCTAGCTTTTCCTCAATCTGATGTGCATATGCCCCACATCCAAACATTCTAATGTGAGAAAGGTTTGGGATTTCCAATCCAAAGTTGCTGTGGAGATGTAAATCCAACAAAACTACATAGAGATCGATTTATAACATAAGCAACTGCAGTTATAGCCTCAGCCCAAAAACCTTTAGCTAATTCAAAACTAATTAGCATACATCTAACTTTCTTCATTAGAGTTTTGTTCATTCTTTCAGTGACCCCATTTTATTAAGGTGTATGCTTAACGGCTCCGTGTTACAATTCCTTTTTGTTTGTAGAAGTTATCAAACTTATCATTACAAAATTCCAATTCATAGAGTTTTTAACTTTTTATCAAGTCGATTCTCCACCATCTTTAACCAAATTCGAAATTTCTGAAATGTTTCAGATTTAAATTTCAATGGTTAACTCCAAACCTTTCAAGAGCAGTCATTAACTATAGAAAGGAAGTACTTATTCCCTCCAAACTTAGGACGACTTACCGGTCCCCATAAATCCAAGTGGACATAGTCCAAGGGCTTAGAAGTTGTATGTGATCCTACCTCAAAGCTCACCCTATGTGACTTGCCTCGCACACTTGTTTCACAAAATTCAAGGGGCTTCATCATATCCTTCCCAAGTAATTTTTGGTTACTTAGATACTGAAGACCTTATTTCCTATATGTCTTATTCTTTTGTGCCACAATTCAAATTTGTTTTTAGTTATGGTCAAAGATTTAGTATCTTGAAGAGTAACGGTCTCTCTCCACAAGATAGTACAATCCATTTCTTTTCGGTTCCTTAAGAATTTCCAAAGATCCTTTCAAAACTTTCAGTGTTATTTTCTAAATTCAAAGAATGTGCTTCATCTTCAAAAATTCCCAATGAGATGAGATTTCTTTTCAAGCTTGGGACATGTCTCACATTTTTTAATTGCCTGACAATGCCATCACATCCTAATGGCAATGTCACGAATATCAAGGACACTTTGAGAGTTATTATCACTCATGTATACTTTCTTGCATTCCACTGCTTTGTAATTATCAAACCAAGATTTATTAGGACACATTTAGAATGTACACCCTAAATCCAAGATCCAGTCCTTATCAACTTCCTCATTACCCATAGTTATTAAAAATAAACTATCTAATTCAGAAACAACATTATAATTATTCAATTCTCCATTATTTTGATCCTTTAGTTTTTTTCTTCCATTCAAAGCAATCTCATTTAAAGTAGCCTAGCTTTCCACAATGGTAACATTTCTTATTGCTTTTATCTCTTGATTTAAATCTAGTTTTAAATTTCAATTGAATATTCTGTTGTTAAAGTTATTTTCCTTCTTCTCGGTTCTCCATCTTACAAATATACTCTCCTATCTTGAACTTGGTCTAGACTCTCTCTTGACCTCCAATTCCCGAGATCTTAGAGCATTAATGACAATTATTTGTGTTAGGTAATCTCTTGTGTATTTTATTACATTCCAGGTAGTGAATTAAGAAGGATTATTGCAAGGTCCTCGTCATTAAATTTTTTGTCCTTATGAGCTATGCTTTTAACTAGAATGCTAAAATCTCTCAAATTAGCTTACAGGTCTTTTCCAGTATCCATTTTGAAACTAAAGAGTTTCTCTAAGAGGTAGATCTTATTAAGTAATGTCTTAGTAAAAAACAATGCATCTAATGTAGTCCATAAAGCTCTAGGTGTTTTATTTTACTTATCTTACCATATTATCAAATAACTGCAATATAATAGAACTATATGTCATTTCATTCATATCTAGAATTTCATCAAGCTTAGCTTTCACTTTAGCATAAAAAGTTTTAGGATCATCCAAGGCTTTAGCAACCTTTGTTGGACCAATATGATCCTTATTTTTTTCTTCCAGGCAAAGAAATCTTCATTTTCATCAAATTGTGATAATTCGATCTTTGAACCCATTGCAGGTTCTATAAGAGGGTGGCCATTACTCGTGAACATAAGTGATTTTTAATATTAGAATCACCTAAGTTGCAAAAATAGTTTTGAAAAATAGTTTTACAATTAATAACAAGTAAGCTGATCTCAGAATGAAAAAAAAAATAGTAATATAACATGCACTAACTACAATAGCAACAAGAAGAATCGATTTTAGATTTTTTCCATGTATGGTGCCAATCAATCAAAGTAAAAACTTGAAACCCTAAATGCGCTCCTATTCCAATTAAACAATTTATTCAATTATTGAATAAATCAAATCACAGTATCACGGATTCATATATCCAAAAAAAAATAATTAATTAATTAAATCATGCAAATCAATTTCTATAAACTTGTATTGGAACAATCTCACCAAATACTATGTATAACAGTATTAAATCAAACTCCAGTGCTGATTTCAGAATTGGACCCCAAAACCTAGCCTCTAGGAAACTCTGTTCAGTTCGAGTTAATGTACTTCAAGGTCAAGAAACGCATCAATATGACAAAAACCAAAATAAAATACAAATATGCTTTACCCATGCTTTACGAGGCTCTAATACTAGATTTGTTGGATTTTATCACTCAATCGAGATAATATACGGAAAATGAACCACAAATAGTCAAAAAAATAGTAAAAAACAACACAAGAAATGGTCACCCAGTTCGGCAAAAGCCTACTCTGGGGAGCTCAGAGGTAAGAGCCTCTCATTATGTACAAGAACCTCGCAAAAGAGAGTTTAAGTTTAGAGTACAACAATCAGCTCACCTACTCAGCCAACAGATCATCGATCCATAAAAGATTTCACAAAAACTACTCCTAATCGACACAGGTGTAGTAAGTTCTTTACAGTTCACAACCAACCAAAAAGGCTGCCCCAAAAACCTCCTGTCAAGAATGCTAGACACAAGCCGAGTATAACTTGAAATCACCATAGACCACAGGCCACATATCAAAGGCCAAGATCTAATTTACAGCCAAAAAAAAGAAATTCCATATCTAAAATTGAGAAATCAGATTTACAATGAGAGAGAGAATCGCCGGAGAGATGGAACCAAAAGCCAAAAATGAAAGAATGAATCCTTCAAAACGCTCTAGCCCAAGAGTCAAGGGATTTCAATTGATCCACAACCATTGATCTTCATCAATGGTCCAGATGAGTTGCCAAGATAGAAATTTGGGTGAAGGCAAAAAAGCCAATCCTTGTGTGCTAAGTGGACATCAAGTTAAAAACGTTTTCCACTAACAAAAACGTGTTTTGAGTTTTTGAAAACATATTTTAAAAGTGTCATTTGCTAGTTCATGTTTCTCTTTCTCACATGATGTAGCTTTTGTTTGCTCATAAACTAGGTCATTGCTGGCTGCGTTACTCATTGTGTCAATTTTCATGATTTGTTTCCAAGTCTAAACGCTTCTCATAACCTCCTGGATATGAATGTTGTAATTTACTTTACAAATTTTGTTATTGTAATTTCAAATATATAGAGTGATGATCACATTATTTAGAGTATTAAGACGTTAAAATGGGATAATATGCTTGTACAATTATGTTCATTATCTTCAAGTCAAATTCATTCTTTTTTTTTTCGTACACCCGGCATATATATTTCTCAAAAATTCGATGACATGCATGTCAAGGCAAAAATGTAAAGATTCCAGTTTATTTTTGATCACGAACACTTATGTACATGCATGGAACAAAGAGCAATGTCCCTCGCATGAAATAGCGTTCTTAAAGGATGCACCCTATTAGTACACTATGGGTAATGGCTTTTGAAGGAACCAAAGCATGAAAATATAGAATGAACAATATCATCAAATATCATTTTCTTCACCGACCTCCTCTTTGCTGGAAAAACACTTCCTTTCTTGCGCTTGAACCTTGAATCCTCCACCTTTAATGCTGCCGCAGGCCCAGCTGTTGCCACCACCATTTCTGCTTTCTTCATGTTTAGCGTAATTGATTAGATGATCTTCTTCTTCTAGTTGTTGAGGGGATAATATTTTCAATAATGAGTCTAGTGATTTATATAAAACATAACAAGGAAAGAATTTCTAGAAGACTGGCTATGATGATTGACAACAAATTAATTTTTGCTAGACGGTCAGTGAGTTCATCTTAAAATATCAACTTTTTTACTTTATTAAAAGGATTAGAATAATTTTTTATATGTTAATTACTGGTTTTCTTCTTATTTTTTGATGGCACAATAATTTTAATTCAATAATCGTTGCAAACTATAGTCAAAATAAAACTCGAAATACAAGCAATTCATTTTTTAATATTTAAATCGAGAAATGATTTATTAAGTACCGTTACATAGTTTATAATAAGCAACAATGAAAAGACATATCAATTAATTGGTTGATAAGTTAATGTTGGGTGGATCCTAAAATTAAATTTAATTTGTTGATTGATATGTCAAGTCATCATTTGCTTAATATGAGCTAAATCATATTGCATAGCAAACCATTTCTCCACTTAAATCAACCAAATAAAAAAAATGACTGAATGAGCTACTTTATTTTTATATTTAAATGATGATAAATGTAATCTTCAAATGAAATGGGATGGGGAGACCAAGTTGCATATGGGAATTGACTCGACTTTTGAGTTCCCAATCAAATCTTTGTCACAGATTTGGTTGTCTAGGTGTCAAATTTCGATTGCGACTCATCCAATTTAAATGGAAAAAACAAGTTAACACATGCATTCTCACTTCGTATTCTTGGGAATAATCTAATATGCCAGGTAATAACTATTTTTTCTGATAACAAGCACGAATACTAGAAAAGGTAACGATATACACATGTTGTCATATTGATACACATAAAAACAAAAACAAAAACAAAAACAAAAAACAAAAAACAAAAAACAAAAAACAAAAAAAAAAAAAAAAAAAAACTCGAAAAAAAAACTCGGAAATCTTATGGATGTCTAATAAAAATCTTCAAAATTAAAATTTTTATATATTTTACATTATGCTTATTTTTTATATATTAAATAGAATTCATATATTTTATCTTCAGTTTTCAATTTTGAATGTAAAATGTTTGAACTAGAGAAGTGAGAGCATCATGTTCTAAGATAACCTCAAGTTGTAATTTATAACACTGCTACCAATGAAAGAAAACACATATGTTTTAAGCTTTACTTTTATTTTAAACAGTATATCCAGAACTTACTATTTATAAATAAAAGAATGAGAGGAACTAAGGAAATTTAGTAATTTGCTAATGAACTTGCTACGCGGCTACACTAGATCGAAGAAGAAAAAGGAGAGTGTCGAGGGTGTCGTCAGAGTGCAAAATAGTGGCCTATGATGCACTGAAACTTCTACTAAGGTTGTGTTTTGCTATTGAGACACTGCGAAATGGCGACTTATTATGCACTAACACTCCTTAAATACTATGTTGCATATATCCAATGAGTCACATGCCATGTTCTTTTTGTATATTCTTTAAATTTTTTAAACTCGAGAGATAACTTTAGAAACATTTGTCAGGCAATATGCAATGTGCAGTCTTCTATATTAAAAAGTATAAAAAATAATAATAATAATAATATATAGATTCTTAAAATTTTAAATTGATGTATTTCCAAGGTGTTCGTATTCGTATTCATATTTGTATTCGTATTCGTGATCTTGATCTGTTTTTCCCAAAATTTCGTATGGATGTGTATATGCAATGTTGTGGATGGAAAAATGGCAGTGCTTGTTGGCTGTTGTGGAGAAAAGGGCAGCAGACCAAAAGCCGGGAAGGCAGGTCGTTGTAGGAATTATGGAGGCAGATGCGAAAGCAAAACAAAGGTTGTTATAAATTTAAAAATTAGTTTTATTAGCTACAGCCTACAAGGAGAAAACTATTAATAATCAAAGAGGTCAACCATATAAGGTACTCAATTAATGCTAAGGATAAAAAGTAGGTCTCTAGCACTGATTTTTTGGTCCCATATAAATTTTAACATTTCATTTTTGTAGAAATTGGGTTCCTATCAAACTATATTGTCCTTTGACATTAAATACATAGAATTCTAGTTGAAAAATTAAATTTCAATTGGGGCATGAGATGGGCGGATCAATGAGGGAATCGAAAACCTTTAAGGGTGTTCTTATACTTCGTCCAACAATCTATTTATATCATTCTGATATTTGTACTACCAGCTCTACTATAATATATAGAAACTCTCTACTTATTGTAATGAACTATTCTTTATGGGAGGAAATTAAGAATTTTTTATTTTTTTTAATATGAGACTCGTCTCAATTATGATCCATCATTCTTCACTTTATTTCCTTATGTAAGCTAGGGTGGCAATGTATCGAGTACAACTAGCTTGACCCTATGGACGAGGCCGGCTTTGTTTGTCCAAATTCTAGAATAGGCTAGGCCCTCTGGCTCGTGGGTCTCATGGGCCAAGCCAGATCATTTTCTTTTAAATAATTAATAAAATAAGCCCAAAAGTAAGATAGAAATAAAAGAAGTTGAAAAATGCGGAGAAATACAAGCCAGTCCGTGAAAAAATTTTGAGCACGACTCAGTCCATAGATGTCTAAAAACAAGCTCGAGCAATCAATGAGCCAGGCTGAGCCCACGAATAGACAAGCTGCCATCCCTATCTAGAATTTTTGTAAGATTTCACGAATTTCAATGATATCTACAGGGATACTTGTTGACAAGGAAGTTGATAATAAAGTGTCCTTATTAATGGAACAAATAATTTACCTATGAATTAAGGTCCTTTCATTCTATTAAATGATAAGACTTTTCCGTCCAAAATTTCAATCATATCTACGAATGATTCCATGTGCAAATTTCTACCCTAATAAGATTGAAAATTACACTTCAAAATTATTAGGAAAAGTATGATCTCATTCGTTACAGTATTTCTCATTATTGTGTCAATTACACAAATAACCAAGAAATATTTTTCTCAAACAAGATTATCTTTGAAATTCCAACTGAATTCCTCCTGTTGTTCATATAGAAGACAACATGTCCAAAATGAGGGGAACAAACATACTTAAGATTAAAAAACAGAACTTTTTGGGCATTGGCATGCCAACAGTTACTTGGACTTAGGGATAAAGTTGTCTCCTCTTTCCTTATTTATTCAAGGATCAAACCTAATCTCCATGCGTGTGCGTGTGCGTGTGCGTGTGCGTGTGCGTGTGCGTTTGCATATATTGTGTTAATCAGCAACATTTTTTTGACTTTTTAAGGGTATATATATTTTTAATTTTTCATAATATTAAAGTTGAAGACACCTAATGTTACTAAAAAGTTGAACCAAGAGAAATTGAAACACTATTTTTTTCCCCAAACTGTGGTTTTAATTAACTTTACAACTCCAGCTATATTCCACTAAAACACACCATTTCTAGCTCTCAAATTATAGACTTTAAATTGAAAAAATGCCCATGCCTCATGATCTTTATAATTTCAATTTAAGGAGAAAATAGTCACGGAAAATTTTTTAAATCTGATAATTACAACAAGATGAAAGATTTATAGAATTATGATTTTGATCCAACGAACAAAGATCCGTCATTTTAGACTTGTAAATAATTTAGATTCATATATCATAGATTGGAATTGTTTGTTTCATAATCTTGTATCGTTGTTTGTGTTGATTTTGATTTTTTTTTCCCAAAAAATGGAAGTATTGGAGGAAGGAGAGAAAAATATGCTTTTAAAAGAGACTTGATAAAGAGAAAAGGAGGGAAAGAGGACAAGGGATATATTCAATTGAGACTTTTGAAAAATTTGATAGACCTTTTTAAGTGGTGAATTTTCTGAATTTTTTGTAGATTTATAGACTTCTATAGAATTAGTGAAAGTCTGCCATAAATTTTTATAGGCTTTCATTTTAAAATAATAATCAAAATTATACATACATATATATATGATAAAAAAAATTCAATATTCAACATTATTAATATAAAATACCCTTAAAAATAAATAAATAAATCAATATATTTAAATTTTATTATAAATTTACCATTTAAATTTTATAATTAAATAAAAATAGATATTTTCCACACACAAAAAGAATGAAAAAGGGGAAAACAAGTTATAAGAATCCAATTAAATTTTTTCATAGAAAATATAAAAAAGAGATAAAACAATAAGAGAGAGAGAGAGAGAGAGAGAGAGAGAAACAAATATAATCAATAAAAAAATTCTAATCATAACTCTAATGTTCGTAGAAGAAAAAATAAAAAAGAAATATTAAGAAAAAAAGAACATATCATTTTTATTTTTATTATTATTATTTTTTTTTTGGTAAAAGTCTCTCAAAATCTTGTAATTAATGAGACAAAATTTTAGATTTTATACGAATACTTTTTTGCTTAAAGCCACATTTGAGCCACATTTTTTCAAAAAAATATATTCTTAAACAGTGATTTGACATTATTTCAACCACACGTTCTTCAATAAAATAATATTACACGTAAATTCAGAATTTTTCTTTATTTTTTAACTATAAATTTTCCATCAATACACTATTTAAAAATATATTTTAAGAAAAATAATGTAGCTCAAACAAGGGCTAAAAGTCAGTACTCCAGAGACTTTTATAAAAGTCTCTAGAATTCATTAAAATTTGGATAACCCAAGACGTATAGAGATTTTTAAAAGAAAAATTAATTTGAATATACCCTGACTTTCAGAGACTTTTTTACAAATCTCAATTGAATGCACTAATACTTTTAGAGAGTCTCAAAAAGTTTACATTGATAATATCTAAACTTTTATTTTCCAAAAAATCATTAAAAATCGCAATTAAATATATCTCCTAATTTTGTGAGGGAATTAAGTGTAATGCTACTATTTAACACTATTAATGTTTAATACAGTCTGGATGACTGTATTAGTAACATTAAATTACAGATTCAATTAACTATATGAAATTATGGCTCATCTTGTAGGACTTATGATATGCTAACACTTGTTCAATACCAGAGCCTGATAATGTGACTTGATCCAAAATTCGGGCTCAAAGCAAAATCGTGTTTTTGTGGCGTGGCATTTTGTTGCAGCCTACAACCATTTTCTTCTATTCACTATGGAGCCATCTGGATTGTTAGATGATGACTTGATCAACGCCTGATTGTAGGAATATAAATGTTACCCTTTGGTTGCCATATTTATTCATACCGTCATTTTTTGTAGTTGTTTGAGTGTGATTCTTTGAGACTCTTCTTCTTCCCACTAATCTGTATTCTTCCAATCTCTGATTGGAAGTGTTTATCTATGTGAAATGTTTCTTAGTGAAAACATAGACTCAATGTATAGAAAAGGATTGGTGTGAGTCTATTACCCTGTAGCTTCCTTTAATCGATAGATGAATGCTTTAAGGTTTTCTGGTTGGATCTTTTGGTCACACAGATGGGTACAATCCTAGTTTTATTGTGTCTAAGTCCCAAATGTAATGATCTTAACTTTGATGCCTTCGATCTGAGTTTTTGAAAAGGTTAAATAAGTTTACGTTTTGTAACTTGGTTTTTGTAAAGTATTTTTAAGTATTCTTGTATATTTGGTTCGATACTTGACATAACAATGGTGTCAGAGCCTTGTAATTGGTTGTTTTGGGTAAATCAAACATTGCTCTAGTTGTATACAGTAGATCTTAAGAATATTAGGGGGTGTAAACCCTAGATCTGGTAAATCTGAAGTGGAATGTTTCTTGCTGAAAAATATTGTTGGCGTTGTGATCTATTCATCTTCGTTGGTGTGGATTGTTGTGTTTTCAGATCTGCAAGTGGTCAAGTGAAAAGACCACCACCTTGGTTTACTCTCTCAAACTTTTCTCTCCTTTTGTTTGGAATTTACCATTTCTTAACTGATTTTCTTTTGATTGATTTCTCTTCAGTGTTATTATTGAGGGATGAATTGTTATATGCCCATTTCATTTTCTTGATTGCAGTATCTTTGTGATTTTGTACTGTATTATTATTATTTTTTGGACTTTCTACAAGAATTCTATCCAACACTCTGCCTTAATCTGAGATCTTGAGTCATACGAAATCCTAGTAGAGCAGGGTAGTTGATCTTTAAAGAGTAACTTGTACCGATCATATTGTGCACATTCACTTACTTCTGCTGCAATTGCATAATACTTTCTTGTTGTGTATATGGTATCTAAGTGTAATGCACATGATGTATGGGATTCAACTCATATAATTGACATCTCATGTACTTATCTATTATTCTTTAAAAGAAATCTTCATTGTCCTGTTTGCATATTAGAATCTGCCTTTTGTTTTCCCAGTGTGATCAAACTTCTATCTCTGAGTGTGAATTGATATGATTGATAATATGACTACCACTAGTTTTGAACTTAGGATCTTTAATGGGAAATGAGATTTTGCTATATGGCAAACTAGGTCTGGACATCGGGTGGGTCGGTCCGAGTATTTCAATACCTAGAACCACTCATTATACTTCGGGTATTTTGCAAATGAAACCATTTGGGCCTTTGTAAATGTTGTAACCAAACCCGAATTCAAACCGTCAGTTCCGATTCGATTTCGATTCTACCTATAACATTTTTATATACATTTATTTAATAAATATTTCACACAGACCCTTTTGGTACATATACCTAATACGCTGCTACTCGAAAATATATGTACAATGGAGAAAATCAAATTAAAAAAATCTTCAAAAAGCAAAATATTGGATATTAAAAGTCATGAAAATAGGAGAAAACTAAAAACGAAAAATAAAAAATGAAATTATAATTTGAGAATAAATTACTTTTCTTAATAAATCTTATTCAATCTCTAAGAGATACATACTAGGCATATAATTTAATTATGAACAATACTTGAATTATTCTACTTGTAAAACAAACTGATATAAAAAATACTAATTAAATACATAGCTAGCTAATATATTATCAAAAAATCACAGTCCACATATTGAACTTGCCCTGTTCGAATAAAAAATAAATATTTAAAAAGAAAACTACGAACTTAGGATAACAAAAAGGTACAACAAAGTGCGAGCAATGAATATGTTAAATTCAACTGCCATGCATTATGAATTTTTTTTAAAAAAAAATCATTTAAGTTTATTAACAATACAAGAAAGTAAAAAGCTTGAATTGCAAAAGAATGAATGCCTTGATTCATTAACTTATATTACAATCTGTTTGAAATTTTTGGGTTTATAAAAAGCTCAAATTGTAAACATTAACATATCATAACCTCTGAGATGTAGCAATCTGATATAAGGTGAGATGTAAAAAATTAATAATCAAACTTATTTTTTAGGTTTAAAGTTTTAGACTAATAACTATCAAAATTAGGATTTTTAGGTTTTACATGTTTTTCTAGCCAATAAATTAAAAAAATATATATTTTTTTATGAAAATCGGTTCCATTCGAGTTCCCACAATTTTTGTTCAAGAACCAAGAATCGAACTGAATACAATCGGTTCTCAGTTTCGATTCCTAATTTATTTTTTTGGGAACCGAACCGGAACCTCTGATTTCAATTCGTCTTCGGTTTAGGGGATTCGGTTTCGATTAAAATGCTCAAGCCTAATGACAACAAAAGATGAGGGAGGTTTTAGTATAATGGAAAGTCTCTAAGGCTATAGTCAGTGAATTCCCTACAACAATGACTGCTAATTAAAGAACTGAATCTGATGAACTAGCATATGAATGTTGCTTCCAAGTCTAAAAGCTTCTCATAACCTTCTGGATATGAATGTTGTAATTTACTTTACAAATTTTTGTTATAGTAATTTTAAATATATCAAGTGATGACTACATTATTTGAAGGATTTAGATGTCTACTTGTTTGTTTATTAAGTTTATTCGTGTTCCAATCAAATTCATTCAATTTTTTTTTTTCACACACATGACCCAGCATATCTATTTCTCAAAAAATTGATGATATGCATGTCAAGGAAAAAACGTAAAGTTTCGAGAGAAGATAAGTTTATTAATGATCACAAAAACTTAAATATACATGCATGGAACAAACAGCAACGGTTAATCTTGTCTTCTCCCTCACATGAAATAACGTTCTCGAGGATGCATCATATTAGTACACCTATGGGTTATGGCTTTTGAAGAAGGAACCGAAGCATGAAAAAATAGAATGAACAATATCATCAAATATCATTTTCTTCACCGACCTCCTCTTTGCTGGATAAACACTTCCTTTCTTGGGTTTGAACCTTGAATCCTCCACCTCCAATGCTGCCGCAGGCCCAACCGCCACTTCTTGCTTTTTTGCCACCACCACCATTTCTGCTTTCTTCAATGTTTAATGTAATTGATTAGATGATCTTCTTCTTCTAGTTGTTGAGGGGATAATATTTTCGACAACGAGTTTAGGAATTTATATAAGCAGCGTACAAGGAAGTCATTGTGAAGGAAAATAGAACTTAAAGAGTAAAGAATTTCTAGAAGACTAGAGGGACCAGTGGTATATTTGGAACAGATTTGGCTATGATAACAACTAATTATTGCACGAATAATGCTATTTTTAGTCGTTTACTGCGGCAGTTGTTCCATGTGGCATACAAATGACATTAAATAACCACATACCATATGTATGCCACGTAAAACAACTGTCGCAGTGAGTGACTACGAATAACATCCATATATTTCATTATTATAGTACAAAACGTCCAATGCTTCCAATTTTTGGCATTTTCCCCTTTAATTATATATTTAATGGTGCAAAATATCTTTTTCTTCCATTTCTATCTAACTGCTACGATAAGTGAATGCGCGTAGTCAATTATTATTATTTTTTTAATTTTTAATTTTATTTTTTTACAGGAAGAGTTTTTTCTTCTTCCTACATTTTCCTCCTTTCTTCCACGGTCTCTTCCAACTGTGCATTTAAGTCTTGGCAAACCTAACTATCACCGTACGAGGAGAGGGGGGAAAAATATTCTTACAACGAAATATCATCGTTCTAACTCAGCCTTCCTCATTGCGGATAGGTCTTACGCCACCTGCCCTACCGCCAGAATTTTTGAATACCATACCCCGTCAAACACCACAAAGAAAATTTAAAAACTCACCCTCTTGAAAATAAAACTTCCAATTTTCAACAATACTTAAATTTGCGACAAGTTTCATCAAGAAAATCAGAAGCTTGAACAGTGCAAAATTCTCAAAGAAAATTCCTCGAAAAGTTGATATACAATTTTTCTTTATAGTAGGTAAGTTTTAAATCCCTATCCTTAGAACTGAACATGCCAAGAACCTAACAGTACAATGTTGGACGCTTCTGTTAACAAAATCTCATTGAGCTGAGTACAGCCCTTCTTCAAGCTTATTTATCCAGTCAATCAAAATGCATGTATACAAATTTTTCGATGAACCAACTGTTCAAGTTCAACTGAGTGGCACGCCGCATATCAACATTACGGTGACTTCTAACACGAAAGTTGTGGTACTTTCGTTTAACACTAGTATGGAGTTGATTATGCATGATACAAGCATAATCGTGCAGAAAGTCACCTGCTCTACGTCCATGGATTCAATTTCTTGTTGTCGTTTAGGATTCAAAATGCCAAGAAAGGGAAAGAAAGGAAACAGAAGATGCGGGAAGACGATAATACATTTTCTTTATGAAAAAAATTGATTACACGTGTTCACTTAACGAAGCACTTGGATGCAAATGGACAGAAATGACGTTTTGCTTAATCAAATTTGTAATTAAGGATGAAAATATCAAAAATTGAAAGGTATGGATGTTTGCATAATAATAGTGAAGGATATGGACGTTATCTACTAATTACCCTTATTGAAGCCCATGTTTGTCACCCATTATTTCACATTTTATCACATTAATTTTTCTACGGTACTTATCTTCAATCATACATTCTTTTTTAAATTAATATTACATGCAAACTAAAATTTTTTCCTTCTTTTTTAATTATACATTCTCCATCCATCTTTTATTCCATAATATATTTTTCAAAAATTAAAGGGGCTCAAACAAACCCTTGGGAGCCTCTTAAAATATCAACTTTATTACTTTATTAAAAGAAGTAGAATAATTTATTATATATTAATTACTGATTTTCTTTTATTTTTTACGGAAAAATTAATTTTCACTCAAAAATCGCTACAAACCAAACTACAGTCGAAATAAAACTTGAAATACAATGAACACATCGTTTAATATTTAAATCAAAAAAATGATTTATTAAGCATTGCTTCTTAATTTATATTAAGCAACACAGTTATGACACATCAATTAACTGGTTAATAAGTTAATGTTGGGTGAATTCCTAAAATCAAATTAAATTTCACTGAAATGATATCTCATGCTATCGTTTGTTAGCATGAGCTAAATAATACTGCTTGACAGATCATTTCTCCATTTAAATCAAACAAATAAAAAAATGACTAAATGAGCTTATATTTGTGATGATAAAGGGTATCTTCAAATGAAATGGGATGGGGAGACCAAGTTGCAGATGGGAATTGACTTGACTTTTGAATTCCCAATCAAATCTTTGTCACAGATTTGGTTGTCTAGGTGTGAACTTGCAATTGTGGACTTATCCAATTGAAGCGAAGAAAACAAGTTAACACGTATTCTGATTTCGTATTCCTGGGAAAAATCTAATATGCATAATAAATTTTTTTTATTTTTTTATTTTTATTTATTTTTTTTTTTTTTATAATGAAAACAAGCACGGATACGAAAAAGGTGCCGATATACATATGTCGATACTCTAAAGAAAAAAAGAAAGAAAGTGAGACATAGTAATGTTACGGACATGTCTAATATAAATCTTCAAAATTTAAATTTATATATTTTTTACTTTTATGTTTATATATTTATTTTAAATAGAATTCCTATATTTTTAGCTTTAGTTTTCTATTTAGCGTACGTGTAAAATGTTTGAACTAGAGAAGCGAGACCTTGCGGTTCTAAGATAATTTCAAGTTGTAATTTGTAACATTACTACCAATGAAAGAAAACGCATATAGACTAAGCTTTACTTAAACTTAAAGCTTAATAAGTTACTTAAAGTTAATTTTCATTTTAAACAGTGTTTCTGAAACTTATTAATATTTATAAATAGAAGAAGAAGAAAGGAAAATTATTAAATTACTAATGAATCTGTATATTCAACTATTTGGAAGAGAAAATAAGCTGTTGGGAGGAGCCTGCCGCACGGCTACACTACACGAAGAAAATTAGAGAGCCGAAGCTGTCGTCAAGGGTGCAAAATGGCTGCCTATCATGTACACTTCTACTAAGGTCGCATGCTGCTATCTCGAGTTCAAAGTAGAGACTTATGAGGCATGAACACTCCTCAAATACCATGTTGCATAGATCCAATGGGTCACACGTCGTGTCTTTTTTGTATATTCTTTATACTTTTTATAGTTTAAAGATAACTCAAGAGACATTGAGTATTTGATATGCAACGTGTGGTCTTCTACATTAATAAGAATACAAATAAAGAATATATATAAATTCTTAATATTTAAATTGAAGTATTTTGTTTGTTTTCGTGTTCGAGATCTATATTTATTTATTTATTTATTTATTTTTTACGACATGTCTGTGCAACATAGTGGATCGAAACACGGCAGTGCTTTTTGGGTGCTGTGGAGAAAAGGGTGGCAGACTCAAAAGCCGGGAAGTCAGGTGGCGGCTGTAGGAATTCTGGAGGTAGAGACAAAAGCAAAACAAATGTTTTTAATAAATTAAAAAATACATATAATTATGTAGTTCACAAATTAAGCATCTGTTTGGTATTGCTAAAAAATACGATTAAAATTTTAATCAAAATTAACAATTAGTTGTTACCATACATTTCGAAGGACTCTACAACTTTTAAACCATACATTCTATCGATTTTTATCAAAATTTATGAAAAATATGATTTTAATTGCTATTGAGGCATGATGGTTGATCAATAAGGAGTCGAAAACTTTTAAGGGTGTGCTTATTCTTTGTCCAACAATATGTTTATAGCATTCTAACATTTGTACAACTGGTTCTACTCTAATCTACAGAAGCTCTCTATTCCTCGTAATTGACAATTCTTTATGTGAGGAAATCAAGAAATATATTTTTCTTTTGTGCTAAAAATATGATACTCATCTCAATTATCAATCATCACTCTTCAATTTAATTCCTTAACTAGGCATAGGAATGGCAAATTGGATGAGTCGAGCTTGACTTGTGTCTAAATCCTAGGATTGGCTCGGTCCTTTGGCTCATCGGCCTTATTAGACAAGCTGAGTCGGCTTTTTTCTTTAAATAAACTAACAAATTAAGTCCAAGTTAAGAAATTAATAGAGCCAGTCAAAAAAGACAAAAAATATGAACTAGCTCGTTAAAAAATGTGAACTCAGCTTAGTCCATGACTTGTATCAAAGAGAGCCCAATCATCCATGGCTCGAATCGAAACGAGTTGAACCTGAAGTCAACAAACATTTCAACTCATTTGTCATCCCTATCTAAATATGAATCTTTATAAGATTTCACAATTTTCAATCATATCAATAAGGATACTTATTGACAAAGTAATTGATATTAAAGTGCCCTTATCAATGAAACAAATGATTTAACTAGGAATGATTCGATGTTCCTTGATTCGATAAAATAATAAGACCTTTTTGCTCAAAATTTCCATCATTTCTCGACGTCTATGACTTTCACCATTCATAGATTCCATTGGGTCCAAGAGTGATTGTGTGCGCAAATTTCTACATAATGAGATGGCAAAAATGATTCTTCTCAAGATCTGCTTTCATCATGTATTTACTGTCATTCAACATTTTGACTAGACCCTTAAAATATAAAAATATCTGATAATTTTACAGAATATAGAAGGTTACAGCAATGGTAGAACTAGAATTAGAACTAGAACTATACTTTAAAGTGGTTTAAAATTAGGAGTTGAGTCGACCTGACATCGCTTTTGCACTGGACTAATTTTATGAAGTGAAAGGATTAAGAGCCCAACTTTAAGTGGGTTATATCCCAATTTTTTAAACTAGAATCCCTCCGGTTTAAGAATCAAAATAAATTTAGAAAATTAAATTTTATTTTGACATTGAGGATTAAATGATACTTAATAATATTAGAGAAAAGTTATTTCATTACCATGTAAATTACACAAATAATGAAGGAAGATTTTTGTCGAGCAAGATTATCTATGAAAATCCATTTAGTTCCTCTTGCAGTTCATATGGGACCACATGTCCAAAATAAGGGGAACAAGCATGCTTATGATTGAAATTGAGATCTTTTTAGGCATTGCCGTTCCAAAGTTACTTGGACTTCGGATTTAAGTTGTTGCATATTTCCTTATTTATTCAACGCAACAAATCTAATCTACTTCGTACATATATGAGACACATTTGAATACAGCTAAATACTGAATATAATATTAAAAAGTTGAATTAAGTAAGGGAGTTAAAATTCAATGTATTCGTTTCTATTTTCCAATACGTGTCCTTTTAATAAAAGTTGGATACGTTAGTCTAAATTTTCACACCGTCCCCTTTTAATTAATTCAACGGACGGCATCAAAATGATAGCTTTGATGTAACACTCCAATTTTCTATAAACTTCGGAATGTTGTGAAAAACTCATTTTTCATTATTTTAAGTGCGGATCTATAAAAATAAAATTCTTTATTAAACAAATAACTACAACATTTATAAATCTAAATCTAAGATATAAAATTTTTATCTAAATATAACATAAACTCCTAACTAATTCAAATAACACATTTGGAACAGAATTAAACTAATTGGTAAATTTAAAGACGACAAACTTATTTCTTTTTCTTTTCATTTGATTCACTTGGTAGCCCGCATCACTGCCCCCTGGCAATTCCAATCGACCCAAAACAACTTGTAAAATTTTTTTTAAGAGTGAGTATTCGAAAATACCAAATAAGATATGTGCAGTTTTCATATACATATATAACAATAAAAATTACAATTCATACCATCTGATTTATGGAGTATATTGGTGATCAAGCGACACACCCATCTTAGGTCCTCCTATAATCTCGTAGGATTTCTTATCTCTTTAAAAAAAAAGAATGTCTACTGACAATCCATGCATTTTTTATTGAACATAAACGCATAAGGAAACAAAAATACTTGCACTTAAAGTATCCTACTTTATTAGAAAATTTTGAAGCACGTTCAAAATTTTTTCTCCGCTTTGAAAAATACGTGATTAAAATATTCAATGTATGCAAACTTTATTTCCAATGCTATTCTCTCTCTCTCTCTCTCTCTCTCTCTCTCCTTCTTCTTCTTCTTCTTCTTCTTCTTCTTCTTCTCTCTCTCTCTCTCTCTCTCTCTTTACCTCCCGGGTTCTCAGCCTTGGTGGCGCCACAGTGTGAGGGTTCGATTCTGAGATATAGAATTGGACTCTTTGTGAGCATCAATGTACGGGCAAGCTCTTGTTTCCTCGTCTATTGGATCATATCCCGCGATTTACCTCCCTCACAATACTCCAGGGACGGGGTGGCGGGGACTCTCAAGATTAGGGTTCAACCTTTTTTTTTTTTGTGAGTAAAACTTTTCATCATGCCTACATATATATAGGTGTAGGCTAGAGTAAATAAACCAAAATTTGATTTGATAGGGCCAAATTTAACAACCAATGTCTACTCACAATGTACTTTATTATTATCTAATTCAACTACAAGATATTCACTATCTCTATTCAACCGTATATATGTGTATGGTGAATTTTGTTGTAACTAAAATAGTAGAATAGTGAAAACATGTGCCATCCTAGAAATTTCTAAATCAAAACTAATAAATAATGAAAAAAATCCCACCTCACACGTTTTCTTTTTTTTCTGTTCTTTCTTTTTTTTTTTAGAGAGAAAAATGAATTGATTTATAATCTATACAAAATTATATTTATACTATTTTCTTTCAATTGGGTCTAACTTAATGTGTTTTTATCCAAAACAACTTTTTCTTGAGTCAGAGACTTCTAATTAATTACGAACTATCCAACAAATACAATATTGATATAGTTATAATTACTCTATCAAAATCTAATTTATTTGATCCGGATAAAATAGAAATTTATATAATATACAAAATAAATAAATTTTTATCTATAAATTTTTTTGGGTTGCTACATTTGAGTTGTTCAAATTGAGCAGTAAAATAAAAAATAAGAAGAACAAGAAGATCAACACATATAAGACAAAAGTTGAAGACAACTTGATACTAAGCCTTCGTTTGGCCCCCATTTTATATAAATGAAAATGGGTAGAATAATTTTTTTTTTAAAAATGAGTGGTTGAAAAGCAAAGAAAGTTTTTTCGATTTACGTGTAATATTATTTTATGAAATATTGTGTGATTGAAAATAAGAGAGAGAAAAATGAAATGTAATAGAATGAAATTTAATGGGAATCAAATGGGGCCTAAATATACTAATAAAAAGTTGAATCAAGGGGGTCTAGATCCATTGTCTCCATTCCTGTTTCCCAATATGTGTCTCTTCAATAAAAGTTGGATACATCAGTCTAAATTCACACACCATTACCTTTTAATCAATCCATGTTAATGGACTTTAACGCCATCAAAATGAAAATTCCGAGTAGTGCAATTTTAACGGTAAAATAAAAAATAAGAAGAACAATAAGATCCACATATAAGGCAAAAAGTTGAAGATAGCTAAATGCTGAATGTACTATTAAAAAGTTAAATTAAGATCCACTATCTTCGTTTCTGTTTCCTAATACATGTCTCTTCAATAAAAGTTGGATGCATCGGTCTAAATTTACGCACAGCCCTCTTTTAATTAATTAATATTAACGGACTTTAATGCCATCGAAACTAAAGTTTTGAGTTGTGCGTATAAACATTAAAATAAAAAATAAAAAGAATAACAAGTTCAACACATAAGGCAAAAGTTGCTAATAGATAAATACTGATTATACTACTAAAAAGCTGAATCAATTAAGGGAGTCTAGATCCACTGTCTCTGTTTCTGTGTTCGTGTATGTATCCCTTCAATAGAAATTGGATACATCGGCCTAAATTTACACACCGTCAACTTTTAATTAGTCCATGTTAATGGACTTTAACGCCATCAAAATGAAAGTTCTGGGTTGTGCAAATTGAATAGTAAAAATTAAAAACAAGAAGAAGAAGTTATAAGGCAAAAGTTGAAGATAGCTAAATACTAAATATATTATTAAAAAGTGGAATCGAGTAAGGGAGTCTCGATCCCTTGTCTTAGTTTCTGTTTCCCGATACGAGTCTCTTCAATAAAAGTTGGATACATTAGTCTAAATTTATGCACCATTCCCTTTCAATTAATCCATGTTAATGGGCTTTAACACCCTCGAAATGAATGTTCTGAGTTGTGCAAATTGAACAGTAAAAACAAAAATAAGAAGAACAACAAGATCAACATACAGAAATTCAAGTGATTCTATAATTTGTCTACATACACGACAAAATAATTGTTAGAGAACTGTAACGCCACATGCTTGTTTTTCGTATTTATCATATATATCTAGATTATTATTAGTGTTCAATTTATTTCTTAATTAATATAATTACCATCGTTGTGACTAATTTTATTGTTTTTATAATAGAATGTCTCCTAGACACCGTCAACAATCAACATGCCTATTAAGTTTAATGTGACTAAATGTATAATATACTGGTTTTATTATGTGATTTTCTTGACTTATTTTTGTATCGAACGTAGACACATTCGTTCTTTTCAATTGGTGCATATTGTGTAATTTAATATAAATATAGTATTTGGACAATAAGATATGATTGTAGTTGTTAACCTAAAATGAATTACTTAAATAAGTTAAAAGGATAATAATGGGTAATAAAATTAATTAGCACAAGTTTTGCCTAATTAAGTGTCATTAGTTTAGGAATAAATTTTATTTACCTAAATTGGTTCACCTCACATCCCTTGAAAGTTGGCTCCACCATAAACATATTCGTTCTATGCTCCCAGTCTGAAAATCTGGAGCTTGATATAATACATCAAATCACTAATTATCACATGTATGCCATGTAGGACAACTATAGCAGTGATTGACTACAAATAGCATTATTCTTGTAATGTTTGAAAATTATATTCAATATAAGCAATTGTAAGATATCAATTAATTAACATTAAAATAATAATTTCATTTTCATAAATTGACATGCAACTGTGCAAGTACCTGCTTAGTGTATATACACATTGTATGAAATTTTAATAGTACAATCATTAATTGTTGAATTTTATATTTAAAAGCAAGCATTACATTTCAATATGTTTTTATATTATTTTCATACCACATAGAATAATGTGTAAATTGTATTTATATCTATATGTTCCCGTGGGTAGTTTGTAGGAAAAATTGTGTGCAGGTAAATGTATTATGTGTACAACTTATTGATAGCGTAATGCGCACAATTATTTTCTGTATGTATATGTAAATATATAATGGTATGTGTGCCTGTATCTATATGTGTATGCATACCTGGGTTAATTTGTATAAGTATATAAAGGCTTGTGTGCTTAATAGTCTCTGAATGTTTATGTATCTATAATTATAAAAGTGTGTGCCTGTATCCATATTCGTATGTATATCTTTGTTAATGTGTACGAGCGTAAAAGGCTTGTGTGCATAATTGTCTCTATATGTATATGTATTTATAATTATAAAAGTGTGTGCATATGTATGTTGTAAATTTGTTGTTCAAAATGAAAAGAAGGAATGAATTTAAGAAAAAATCAAGAGGAAGAAATTATGTCTATGCATAGTGTACGCATAGGCCATTTGGCTGTGCATATGCACATTTTGATTAGGCAGGAACAAAATAAAAAATGGTTCTATTATGTGTAGCCAATAAAACTGTGCATACGCACAAGCCAATAAATGTGACTGTTGGCTGATTTTTTCTTTTGAATTTTTTGACGGTTTTGAGCAAAACCTTGCACCTTTCCATGAAGAGATGGAACCATTTCATGCAAGGCTAGTTAAATTCTATATATATGTGATAGTATTCATCCCAAAGTACATGAGAATGAATTAAAAATCATTCATACATTCATCCAAACTTTGAACAAATTGCTGTCACTTTACATATTCAACATAGTTTTCACTTGTTCAATTTGAAGATCACTTTTTGCTTTTAGGTGTTCTTCATTAAGGCTTGCTAAATCCTACATTCTTAAAAGCATTAGAAAGACGACAAATATCATTTGAGGACAATGGTATTATTTTCGTGTTCAAGTCTTCTTGTTCATCATCTTCTTCTATTTTTCTCCATTGCAATAATTTTCCAACAATCTCAAACGATATTTTTGCGATAGAGAAATTAACCTCTATGGCAACAATCAGGTTGATGACTCAAGTTTTATTCGTTTGGAATAGTGTTGAGGAAATTTTACACACTTGATTCGGAATTGTCATCGTCACCGGAATCTACACTTCTTCCACAAAAGAAATCTAGATTGCTTTGGCAAGAAATGTTGAAGAATGAAGGATTGAATCCGTCGTCAAGTATTTGACTTCGGTAATTATCATTTTGCCTTCTCAATTTCCATATTGGTAAGTCGAAATTATGTTTGATCTTCGTAGGTTTTGAGTGCATATGAAATCTGACTTTATACGCATAAAACAAATTGAACATCAGTTAATGGACAAGGTAATGGAAAACGACAAGGTAAATTATGTTCAATCTTTCATTTTGGTTTTGACATGTGTTAATGGAAAACGACAAGGTAAATTTGTTTATAGATTTCATTAACTTTGGTTAATAATGATAGCCTCAATTAAATGAGATGATTTATGCAAAATTATGTTTGCATATGAATATGATAGAATGTGATTTTGTTTAAATGTGAATAAGGTGAAAATGTACCCTATGATTTGACATGATACTATCTTATGGAATGTCACAAAAGTGATAGGCTACACATGCTTGAAGAAGTTGCAATTCTTGTGAATCAAGATGTTTAGACTTCTTTGTTGATTAAATTTGACTTCAACCATGGAGCCAATTGAGTTGGCTTATGCTTGAAAAGTATTGTTGGTCTATGAGATGACTTTGATCAAATTGTATGTGATCAAAATTAAAGATAGTAGGATTGAAGTACATTGTAACTTAATGGCCACAATTAGACTTTAACAAATATTATCCAAGTGATAAGTGAATAGAACTATGAAAGAGTTGATGAACTCTAAATTCAAGTATAATAGTTCAAGTATAACCCAAAATGTGGGGTTAACATTAATGCTTTTGAACTTATATGAAAAGTTCAAAACTTATGGATGCAATATTACTAGATTGCACATTTATTCCTAATTGAGAAATTGTGGGGGTAACTTAGTTTAAAAGTTACTTATACCTTTTACTAATAGAAAGATATCTATGAAGGAGAAAACGTATAAAATCCTTATAGAATTATAAGGATGATATACACTAAGTCTAAAGTAAATGAAATGAGATGAAAGCCTATAATGGCGTTTGCAAAAACAATTGGAATATTTGAAGAATATTCATAAATTTGAATATCATTATAATGATTCAATGATGAGAATTGAAAATCCATGTATGAAATTCACTAGTAAAAAGTGATTGACTAGTGTAATGATTTGATAGAAATCTTCCAACCATGTTCGGAAATCTATAAAGCTTTAAATAAGGTTATTAAGAAGTATGTAGCTTCATAAGAGGATTTCTTGGTGGTGACAAGTTGTATCTATTAAATAAATCGATCGTTGGCTAGCTACATTTAATAAGATACTAAGTCACATGTAATAAAAAGTCTAGACATATAAGTTTTAAATGTGACTTCATAAGGAAATTAAACAAAGATGGAATAATTTCCCTAAATTATGTAAAGTCAGTCGAAAACTTAGTGAATCTTTAACTAATCTCTAAATAGAGATTTAGTACGATTTACATCAAGTAGGATGGGGATGAAAACTCCTTAAATAAATCCACCAATAATGGCAACCCTACGAAAGTATACCAAATAAATATATTTGGGTTCAAAGTGTAACAACAAATCATTCGATAAGTAGATAGATTTCAACACTATTAATTTATTAACTCTATCATGGATAAATAGTATTGGTTGTTACTGTTAAAGGGATAAGTTATAATATAACTCTTAATGAAATTCAGTACTGGCTACAAGTATCTGTAAAAGTAACAAAGATACTGGAAGAACTTTACCTACATGAACTTCGAGGTGATGTTGCCTCAATAGATAGTTGAAATTTCTCTCTTAAAAGTTCGATTAAAAGGATAAGTGCAAAATCATAATAGCACTAAGCGAGTTAGAGGAACTTGTGAAAACTTAACATGTGTGTGTGTGATTTTATTGGTATTGTCACAAGGTAAAATTGGTTCAAAACTTTTTAGCTACCTAGAATTTCAATAATACTTTATGAAATTTATACTATGATTAGATTCAAATTGAAAGATATCTAATCCTTATGCATAAGTATTGTCATTTTGAATTTGTGATTTAATTCTGATTGTGAACAAGTGAAGGATTATTGTAAATTTGTTGTTTAAAATCAGAAAAAGGGATGAATTTAAGAAAAAGTCAACAGGAAGAAATTATGCCTATGCCTATGGGCAACCAAATAGTTGTGCGTACACATGTTTTGATTAGGCAGGAACAGAACGAAAAACGGTTCTATTATGCATACGCACAAGCAAATAAATGTGACCGTTGGCTAGTTTTTTCTTTTAATTTTTTGACGATTTTGGGCGAAACCTTGCACCTTTCAATAGAGAGATGGCGCATGCAAGGCTAGCTGAATTCTATATATATGTGATAGTGTTCATCCCAAAATGGATGAGAATGAATTAAAAAACATTCATACATTTATCCAACTTTGAACAAATTTCTGTCACTTAACAAATTCAACATTAGTTTTCACTTGTTCAATTTGAAGATCACTTTTTGCTTTTGAGTGTTCTTCATTAAGGCTTGGCAAATCCTACAAACTATTTGTCATTTTGATCCTTAAAAGTATTGGAAAGGAGGCAAATATTGTTTAAGGACAACAATATTTTTTTTGTGTTCAAGTCTTCATCAGCATCATCTTCTTCCATTTTTCTCCATTACTATAATTTTCCAACAATGTATGTATAGGTATTTGTGTGTGTGTATGTGGAGAGAGAGAGAGAGAGAGAGAGAGAGAGAGAGAGAGAGAGAGAGAGAGAGAGAGAGAGAGAGAG